>NW_016107518.1:2816547-2818633 GCF_001604975.1 Cebus imitator
CTCAAGAAAAAAAAAAAAAAAAGGGCAGTAAAAATGAAATTCCTAACTGCTTCTTCCTGAGAAAAGACATGCTGATTCCTCAGATTAAAAAGACTAGGGTCTAAAATATTAATTCTGATATGGAATTGAATTATGTCTGGGCTGAGCTACAACTGTAGTTAATTTTGGTTTTAAGTGTTTTAAGTGAGAATTCAGTCTTCACTCTACAACAGATCTTGAGATTTAAGTATAGCTAAATTTCAGGGATCTCTCTGTTTTATAGCACTGCACTTGACTTTCTACTTGGCAGATCATCTCACTTTGCCCTCCTAGTCTACTCCTAGATTAGTGTACATTGATGGGTAAACTGTTAAAGCTCCATGGGGAAGAATTTTTAGGTTGTTTTGATTAACTTTACTTGTGGGCTTCTTTGGAATTGGGTCCATTGTCTCAGTCTGTAGGATTGTTCATCCCTCTGTTCACCATGACCTCAGAGTTGAAAGTAGTCACTTGTCTGTTAACCTAGAAAGGCCTTTTCACTTTCTGGAATTGTTTTTTTGAGACTTCTTTGTATTCTGAGCTCTCTGGTGAGTTTTAAAATTTGGATTTTATAGTTTAGCTTTTTCTTTTTTGTATTGTAGAGTGATTCTCCCTTGTGACCTTTTACATTCTAACTGGAAGAACTTTCAGTATTTCATTTTATTAATTTCTTGGTTAGAACAGGTTGAAAGGTGGTATTTTACTAAGTTTTTAATAACATGAACAAATTTGATGGATTCTGAGATGACTTAGCTTTGCTTTTCTTCCCATTTCCACTGAGAGCATGGTTAATTTATTATTATTATCTCACAGTAATCCCTAGTCAAATCTAAATTTCCATCAGTTTTTTCTAGACTTCAGTTTTTTTGTGTAAAAGGCAGGTGATGTGAGGATAAATTTTTGTTTATAGCTTCTTTCATACTACCAAGGAAGAGTTGAGTAGTTGGGACAGAGACCATATGACCCGCAGAGCCTAAAATATTTACGGTCTGACCCTCTATAGAAAAAGTTTATGGACCCCAGCAGTAGACCATGATTAAATCCCAAAGAATAATATTTCAAGTTAAGTAACTTGTCCTAGGTCACACAGCTACTTCTGTTAGCCATTGTTTTTCAAAAATTTGCGGAGTCTTTTAATTTTGTTAGGCTATGACAACATATTTACATACTATATATCATTGGTGGCCTTTCCTGTTGTTTCCTTTCTGTTAGTAGATACCTCAATTCTGTCTGAAGTGTCCAAATTACTTAGAAGACTACTATATCAGACGATTACTGTATCAGTGCTAATTTTTTTTTTATAACTCCCCAGGGACTTTTGCTATAAAATCATTGCCATGTTTAACCGTTGTTAAACAGCTAATCTCAGCTATAGGTATGTATTTGTTTCAATCGATTAAGTGTGGCTCTTTTGAATCTAAATTTCTTTTAGTTCTTAGGAGGTCGTTCATGGAATTTATTTATTTATTTATTTATTTGTTTACTCTTATTGCCCAGGCTGGAATGCAATGGCGCCATGTTGGCTCACTGCAACCTCCGCCTCCTGGGTTCAAGCAATTCTCCTGTCTCAGCCACCTGAGTAACTGGAATTATAGGCATGTAACACCGTGCCCGGCTAATTTTGTATTTTTAATAGAGACAGGGTTTCTCCATGTTGGTCAGGCTGTTCTCGAACTTCTAACCTTAGGTGAGCCACCTACCTTGGCCTCCCAAAGTGCTGGGATTACAAGTGTGAGCCACTGCGCCCGGCCTATTTGTGGAATACAAGTTAGATTCACTTGAAATGTGAATAAAAGTTATATGTTGGCTCTATGGAACAAAGAGCAGGTGTATGCCTAGATATAATGGCTGTTGCAAGATGTATTATTTTGTTGTAATTTTTTGATGTTCTGTGGACCCTGACAATTGTGGTAGTTGATTGAAATAATTACCCCTTCTGATTCATTTTTGTTACAAGAACCAAGTGAATGATTTTTAAGTATCTGAGGCAAATGTTAAGTTGCTGATCTTAGTCTTAATGATATTTAGAGGTGAATTTTTTTTTTTTTTTTTTTTTTTTTTTTTTTTT
>NW_016107518.1:2818734-2832526 GCF_001604975.1 Cebus imitator
ATTACAGGCACGCACCACCATGCCCAGCTAATTTTTTGTATTTTTGGTGGAGACGGGGTTTCACCATATTGACCAGGATGGTCTCGATCTCTTGACCTCGTGATCCACCCGCCTCGGCCTCCCAAAGTGCTGGGATTACAGGCTTGAGCCACCGCGCCCGGCCTTGTGAATGTTTTAATGTAATGGACGGTCACACTTGAAAGGTGGTAAAGAATGGCCTAGTTTCAGCTTGTGGGAACAAATGGTTTGTTAATATCTCCATACTGTCCTAAATCATATTATTAGAGGATGACTCAGTAAGAATTGATTACTAACTATGACAGGCCTTAAGGGGAAATATGTCTACTTAAAGGGAGGTAAGAGAATAATAATGTCCCTTGATGGACACTTAAGTTGAGTCCATGACTTGTGAACAGTGCTATTTGTGACTAGTACTATAATAAACATATGAGTGCAGGTGTCTTTTCTTTTTTTAAATTTTAGATTCAGGGGGTATATGTGCAGATTCCTTATAAGGGTATATTGTATAACGCTGAAGTTTGGGTTTCTATTGAATCCATAACCCAAATAGTGAACATAGGTAGTTTTTCAACCTTTTCCCTCTTCCCTTTTCCCCACCCTTTTAGTCCCCAGTGTTGTTTTCATCCTGGTGTCCATGTATACTGACTATGTAGCTCCCACTTGTAAGTGAGAATATTCGATATTTCATTTTGTTTCTGCATTAATTCACTTAGGATAATGGCTTCCAGTTGCATTCATATTGCTGCAAAGGACATGATTTCATTATTTTTTATGGTAGTGTAATATTCTATGGTGTGTATGTATCACATTTTCTTTACTCAATCTGCCATTGATGTGCACTTAGATTGATGATTGATTCTATAACTTTGCTATTGTGAATAGTGCTGTTAGTGCTGTGATAAACATAATAGTGTAGGTATCTTTTTTCTCTTTTATGTATATTATATATACTTTTTTTTTTTTTTTGACATGGGGTCTCACTCTGTCACCCAGGCTGGAGTGCAATGACACAATTTTGGCTTACCGCAACCTCTACCTCCTGAGCTCAAGTGATCCTTCCACCCCAGCCTCCCAAATAGCTGGGACTGTAGGCATATACTGCCATGCCTGGCTAAGCAGGTATCCTTTTAGTAGAATAGTTTTTTTTCAGTGGGGGGGGCAGATTAGTGGGATTGCTGGGTCAAATGGTAGTTTTATTTTTAGTTCTTTGAGAAATCACCACACTATTTACCGTAGGAGTTGAACTAATTTATTTTTATTTATTTATTTGTTTATTTTTGAGATGGAGTCTCACTGTGTCGCCCAGGCTGGAGTGCAGTGGTAGAATCATGGCTCACTGCAGCCTCTGCCTCCTGGGCTCAAGCGATTCTCCTGCCTCAGCCTCTTGAGTAGCTGGGATTACGGGCGTGTGCTACCATGCCTGGCTAATTTTTGTATTTTTAGTAGAGATGGGGTTTCACCATGTTGGCCAGGCTGGTCTTGAATTCCTGACCTCAAGTGATCCGCCTGCCTCGGCATCCCAAAGTACTGGGACTACAGGCATGAGCCACCTATGCCCGGCCCTAATTTATATTTCTGCAAAATGTGTAAGCATTCCCTTTTCTCCATATCCTTGCCAACATCTGTTATTTTTTGACTTTTTAGTAATAGCCATTCTGACTGGTGTGAGATGGTATCTCTGTGGTTTTAATTTGCATTTCCCTGATGATTAGTGTTGCTGAGCATTTTTGTCATACGTTTGTTGTCTGCTTGTATATCTTCTTTGGAGAAGTGCCTGTTCATGTCCTTTGCCCACCTTTTAATGAGGTGGTTTGTTTTTTCTTGTTGATTTGTTTAAGTTCCTTATAGATTCTGGTTGCTAGTCTTTTGTCAGATGCATAGTTTGCAAATATTTTCTCACATTTTGTAGTTTCTCTGTTTACTCTGTTGATAGTTTATTTTTGTTTTTGCTATGCAGAAGTTCTTTAGTTTAATTAAGCCCTGATTGTCAATTTTTGGTTTTGTTAGTTGTTTTTGAGGTCTTAGTTATGAATTCTTTGCCTAGGCCAATGTTCAGATGAGTTTTTTCTAGTTTTCTCCCAGGATTTTTATAGTTTGAGGTCTTACATTTAAGTATTTAATTCATCCTGAGTTAATTTTTGTATATGGTGAGAGGTAGGGGTCCAGTTTCATTCTTCTGCATATAGGTAGCCAGTATTTCCAGCAGCATTTATTGAATAGGGTGTCGCCTCTCCATTGTTTATTATTGTCAGCTTTATTGAAGATCAGTTGGTTGTAGGTGTATGCAGCTTTGTTTCTGGGTTCTCTATTCTGTTCCATTGTTCAGTGTGGGTTTTTTTTTTTTTGAGACGGAGTCTTATTTTGTCGCCCAGCTGGAGTGCAGTGGTGCGGTTTTGGCTCACTGCAGCCTCCACCTCCTGGGTTCAAGCAGTTCTGCTGCCTAAGTCTCAGTATTTTGATGTGTCATTGAGTATATCTCTTTTGTCAACAAGGCCTCCAAAATGTGGTACCCATAAGTGGATTAACCCATAAATTGACTCCTACCCCTCATTTTTTTTTTTTTTTTGAGACAGAGTCTTAATCTGTTGCCAGGCTGGAGTATAGCAGTACAATTTCTGATCACTGCAACCTCCACCTTCCAGGTTCAAGTGATTCTCCGCCTCAGCCTCCCAAGTAGCTGGGACTACAGGTATGTGCCATCATATCTGGCTAATTTTTTTTGTACTTTTAGTAGGGACAGGGTTTCACCATGTTGGCCAGGCTGGTCCTGAACTCCTGCCCTCAAGTGATTGGCCCCCCTTGGCCTCCCAAAGTGCTGGGATTACAGGCATGAGCTACCTCGCAGGGCGTACCCCCATTCTTATTGAAAGTCAAAAGAGATACTCAGCTGAAGAGTATTCTGAAAGAAAATGAAGGAATAAAATTTGTGAATATGCAAATTTAAGAAAAAAGAGTTGCTTTAATTTTGCTTTGCTCCCATATTTATTGTTGGTTATACGTAATATATGTTTCTACCTTCTGTACTATATTTCTCTATTCTCCTGTCCGCTTCCATAACCTGATAAGTGGTTTACCACAAATTATTTAATTCCTGTGAATCTCTCTTTTATCTGGAGATCTTCTATTGATTCTGTTGATAGTGGGGATTGTGATTCTGTTAAAAGATTTTTAATAGAATGAGTAAACATTTGAAGCTTCAGGAATTGTATTACTTAAATGGATAAAAGCACAGGATTCTAAGTATTTTATATTACACTGTTGTATCAAGAAAATAAAATCTCATTTTGCAAACAATGGAAATATGTCCTGTGGAGGGAGAGATTTTAAGTTATTTAAGATTTATGTTTTGGTTATAGTCTAGTCTCAAAGTGGCATCCCAGTAGAAGGGCAAAAGGTTAGTTTATTTTGAAACTGTTAAAATAGTGTAATATTTTAAAAGTAAATATTGGGAATAATATTTAAACTAGATGCTAATATTTGTACTTTTCTCAGGTATTTAGTGATTATGGTAAAATATAATTTGAGACAGTCTTAATTTATATAGCAATAATGTTTAATAAGTATATCAAATTAAATATAATTTGTTTAATTAATATCGTTAATTATGTATGATTTATCATATAATTATATAAATATTAATGTTATTTACTATATATTATATATTACTATTATATAATTATTTTATACTGTAATATATAATATATAGTAATGATTGTAGTATAATACATTTATTATATGGAATACCAACTTATTGTCAAATAACCAATCTCTTTTATTTATTTTTTCCCTCAAATTCCTTTTTACCACTGATAACTAATTTCTTATTTATGCTCCCTTTTTAAAAATTGAAATGTAACATAAAGTGCACAAATCTTCATTATTCTCAGTTAAAAAGTTTTGCATATGTATACACCAGTTACCCACCATCCAAATTAAGATACAGAATATGTATAAAAGTTCGTTAAGGCCTTCCTTTTGTCCCTTGCGTGTATAACTTCCTCTCCTCTAAGGAAACCATGCCTCTCGTGTCTATATCCTTAGATTTATGTTGTCTGTTTGTGAACTTCATAAAAGTGGGATAATTTAGTATGTACTCTTTTACCTCACTTTTTTCATATGTTGTCTGTCTGTGAACTTAATATAATTGGGATAATTTAGTATGTTCTCTTTTATCTGGCTTTTTTCAGTAAACATTATGTCTGTGAGATTCACATTGTATCAGCAGTTCTTTTTTATTACTATATTGTATTCAATTTATCAATTCTATTGTTGATGGACATTTTGCTTTTTTTGGTATTTAGGATGAACTTGAACATTCTTGTACATACCTTTCAGTGACCATAAGCCATTTTTATGTAGATTTGGTAATATCCTGTTGTGATTTTGTTTGCATTTTTTTGGTGACTAATGATACTGTATTAGTCAACTATTACTGCTTAACCTGAAAATCTCCAATGGTACACAAGTATTTATTTCTTGTTGGTTATGAATTTGTGGGTCAGTTGGGACAGCTCTGCTCTATGTATCTCATCTTTCTACGTGGATCAGTAGGCCAAATGGGGCATGTTCTTTTCGTGGTGGTAACACAAGTGCAAGAAGGCATATCTGGGTGTTCAAGCGTATTTTGGGACCTGTTTATGTCATGTTGCTGACCTTCCGCTCCTAAACTAAGTTGTGGTGTAACCCAAATTCATGGTTGAAGTATATGTCTTCAATGCACATAAGGATAAGAAATGAATATTTTTCAACAATGATCTACCACAGATGTTGAGTTTTTCATGTCCATATTGGCCTTTTATATATTCTCATAATAACCTGTTTATGTCTTTTGCTCATTGAAAAGATTGGGCAGTTGTTTTCTCATTTTTTAAGCTGTTTTTACAAAAATCTGGATATAAGTCTTTTGTTGGGTATGTATGTTGCAGGTTATCTTCTGTGACTTTTTACTGTCTTAATGATTTTTTTTGTTGACCAGAAGTTCTTAATTTTAATAAAGTCAAGTTTATCTTTTTTTTTTTTTTTTTTTGAGGACTTTGTTTGTAAGTCTTGATACTTTTTTGTGTGTGTACAGAGTCTCGTTCTGTTCCTGAGGCTGGAGTGCAGTGCTGCAGTCTTGGCTCACTTCAGCCTCCACCTCCTGGTTTCAAGTGATTCTCCTGCTGCAGCCTCCTGAGTAGCTAGGACTGCCACCACCATGCCTGGCTAATTTTTCTGGAGTCGGGATTTTACCATATTGGGCAGGCTGGTCTCGAACTCGTAACCTTGTGATCCGCCTGCCTCAGCCTCCCAAAGTGCTGGGATTACAGGTGTGAGCCACCATGCTGGGCCCAGTTTATCATTTTTTATGATTAGTACCTAGTGTGTTCTTTTTTTGTTCATGATCCCACTCTAGGTTTATGTACCTATTCTTATATGATCCATTCTAGAAATGTTAATTTTATTACCTTTCATAGTTATGATCCATCATAAAGTAATTTTTGTCCATGAGTTAATTTTTCTAGATAATCCAGTTGATTTAGCACCATTGACATAAAAAGCTTTCCTTTCCCCGCACTGAATTGCAGTGGCATCTTTGTTTTAAGTTAGAACATCATTATATACGAGCCTGTTCCTAGATTCTCTGTCTCTCCTTGTACTAAGTGCTATACTTTCTTGTGGCTTTGTACTAAGTCTTGATATTTGGTAGTATAAGTCCTCCAACTTTGTCATTCTTTAAGATTGTCTTGGCTATCCTAGGTCCACTGGATTTCAAATATACATTGAGAATCAGCCTGTTAATTTGTTCAGAACCTACTAGAATTTTGTTTGAAATTGTACTGAATCTGTAGATCATTTTGAGGGAGAGTTGGCTTTTTAATGATACTGCAATCAGTTTATTGGATATAGTATATTTTTCTGTGTATTTAGGTCTTCTTGAGACCAGCGGTGTCTTTTTAAAATTCATTTTAACTGAGAAACAATTAACATACAGTAAAATGCATAGATCATAAATGTTCAATATGAGTTTTGAAAATGGTATACACTGGTGTAACCACCACCAAAAATAAGTTACGTAATATTTCCATTAACTCCAGAGAGTTCCCTCTTGTTTCAGTGACTCCCTTCTTCTCTGTCCCACCAATGTTTTTTTAAAACTTAATTTTTATGGGTGCCTAGTATTTGTATATATTTATGGGATACTTGAGATATTTTGATACAAGCATACAGTGTGTAATAATCACATTAGGGCAAATGGGGTATTTGATACCCCAAGCATTTATCATTTCTTTGTGTTATAAACATTCCAATTAGATTTATTTTTGTTACTTTTAAATGTAAAATAAATTATTGTTGACTGTGGTCACCCTGTTGTGCTGTCCAATACTAGGTCTTATTCATTCTAACAATATTTTTGTACCCATTAACCATCCTCACTCTCTCTCGCCCCTCTACTATTATTCCCAGCCTCTCATAACCATCATTCTACTCTCTATTTTCATGAGTTCAATTATTTTAATTTTTAGCTCCCACAAATGAATGAGATAATGCAAAGTTTGTCTTTTTGTGCCTGGCTTATTTTACTTAATATCCTCCAATTTCACCCATGTTGTTGCAAATAATGGGATCTCATTCTTTTTTATGGCTGATTACTACTTCATTGTGTTATATGCATCACATTTTCTTTATCCATTCATCTGTTGATGGACAGTTGATTCCAAATGATTTGATATACTGATTTCCATTCTTTTGGGTATATACCTAGCAGTGAGATTGCTTGATCATGTGGTAGTTCTGTTTAGTTTTTTGAGGAACCTCTAAATTGTTCTTCATAGTGACTGTACTAATTTACATTCTCACCAATAGTGTACAAGGGTTCCCTTTTCTCCACATCCTTGCCAGCATTTGTTCCCTGTCTTTTGGATAAAAGCCATTTTATGTGTGGTAACATAATATCTTATTGTAGTTTTGATTTGCATTTGTCTGATGATCAGTGATGTGGAGCACCTTTTCCTATACCTGTTTGCCATTTGTATATCTTTTGAGAAATGTCTATTCCCATCTTTTGCCCATTTTAAAATCACATTTTTATCTTATTGAGTTATTAGAACTCCTTATATATTCTTATTAATTCCTTGTCAGATAGACAGCTTGCAAATTTTGTAAATATTTTCTCCCATTCTGTAAGTTGTCTCTTCACTTTGTTGATTGTTTCCTTTACTGTGCAGAAGCTTTTTAACTTGATGTGATCCTATTTGTCCATTTTTGCATTGATTTCCTGTGCTTTTGGGGTACTATTCAAGAAATCTTTGCCCAGACTAATATCCTAGAGAGATCTCCAATGTTTTCTTTTAGTAGTTTGATAGTTTCAGGTCCTAGATTTAGATCTTTAATCCATTTTAATTTGATTTTTATATATGGTGAGAGATAGGGTCCAGTTTCTCCCTTCTGGATATGGGTGTTCAGTTTTCCAAGCATCATTTATTGGAGAAACTGTCTTTTCCCCAGTGTGCGTTCTTAGCACCTTTGTCAAAAATGAATGGATTTATTTTTGTAGATGTATGGATTCATTTCTGGGTTCTCCATTCTGTTTCATTCCTCTGTTTTTATGCCAGTAGCATGCTGTTTTGGTTACTGTAGCTCTATAAGATGGGATCTTGGTCTGTCATCCAGGGTGGAGTGCACTTTCACAATCAAGGCTTACTGCAGCCTTGACCTCTTGGGTTCAAGTGGTCCTCCCATCTCAGCCTCCTGAGTAGCTGGGACCACAAGCTTGTGCCACTACATCCAGCTAATTAAAAAATATTTATCTTGTAGAGATGGGGTCTCCCTGTGTTGCCCCTACTGTCTTGAATTCCTGGGCCCAAGTGATCCTTCCACTGTGGCTTCCCAAAGTGCTGGGATTACAGGTGTCATCAAGCACCCAGGCTTGATAACTCTTAGATTTGCCCTTAATGTTATTCTTTTTTCTTTTGTCTTCCTCTGTGTATCTTCAGGTAGCCTGTCTTCAAGCTCACTAGTTGTTTAAGTTTATCTGATAGGATACTGAATTCCGTCTGTGTTTTCTTGAGTTTTGTTGAGTTTCCTGAAAACTATCTTGAATTTTCTGTCTAAAAGTTCACATATCTCTGTCTAGGTTTGCTCACTGCTGCCTTATTTAGTCTGTTTGGTAAGGTCATGTTTTCCTGATGGTCTTGATGCTTGTGGATGTCCCTTGGTGTCTGGGCATTGAAGAGTTAGGTATTTGTTGTAATCTTTGCAGTCTGGGCTTTTTTGTACCTGTCCTTCTTTAGAAGGCTTTCCAAGTGTTCAAAGTGAATTGAGTATTATGGTCTGTCTTTGGTTATTGTAGCTGTCTCTGTGTTGGGATACACCCCAATCCCCAGTAATGCTGTGGCTTTTTCGGACTCATAGAGGCACTGCCTTGGTGGTCTTGTGTTAGTTCTGGCAGAATTCCTTGGATTACCAGGCAGAGTCTCTTGTTCTCTTTCCTTACTTTTCCTCAAACTAATGGAGTCTGTATGTATCTCCTTGCTGAACTGCCAGGAATTGGGGGAGGGGTGACCCAAGCATCGCTGTGACCACCACCTCTGGGACTCTGCTGGGTCAGACCTGAAGTCAGCACAATAGGAGGTCTTGCCAAAAGCCTGTGGTGACTATTGCCTGGTTACTGCTGATGTTTTTTCAGTGCCCTAGGGTGCTTTAGTCAGCAGGTAGTGAATCCAGACAGGCCCTTGTGCATCTCTTCAGGGAGGTAGGTACCCTTCTGGCCCTAGGGTGAGTCCGAAAATGCTGCCTGGGAGCTAGGGCCTAGAGTTGGAAACTTGAGGAATCTCCTTGGTGCTTTATTTTCCTGTGGCTGAGCTGGTGCCTAAGTTGTAGGACAGAGTCCTTTTTACTCTTCCCTCTTCTTTCTTTAGGTAGAAGGAGTCTCTCTCTCTCTGGTTACCACCTCCCCAGGCCCATGGTGAGTACTGCCTGGTTACCGCTGATGTTTTTTTCAGGGCCCAAAGGCCCTTTAGTCAGCTTGTGGTGAATCCTGCCAGCCTTGGGTCTCTCTTTAGAGCAGTGGGGTCCCTTCTGGCCTTGGGTGGGTCTGTCCATGAGCTAAGGCCTGAAATCAGGGACTTTAAGAGTCTCCTTGGTGCTTTATTTTACTGTAGCTGAGTTGATACCCAAATTGCAAGACAAAGTCCTTTTTGTTCTTCTCTCTCTTTTCTTTAAGCGGAATGAGTCTCTCACGGTGGCTCCACAGCTGGGAATGCACTGGGTTACATCTGAAGCTAGCATGGTACTGGGTCTCGCCCAAGGCCCATGGCGAGTACTGCCTGGCCACTCCTGGCTACTGAAGTTTATTCAAGGCCCAAGGACACTTTAGGCAGCAGTTGATAAATCCTGCTAGGACTGGGTCTTTCCTTTCATGGCAGCTGGTTCCTTTCTGGTTCAGGGTGTGTCTAGGAATTTCATCTGGGATGTAGGGCCCGGAATGGGGGCGTCAGGAACTCTGCTTAGTGGTTTACTGTACTGTGGCTGAGCTGGTATCCAAGTTGTAAGAAAATGTGAGTCTTCTCTCTTCTTTTTTTCTTTTGGAGACGGAGTCTCGCTCTGTTGCCAGGCTGGAGTGCAGTGGCACGATATTGGCTCACTGCGGCCTCCACCTCCCAGGTTCAGGGGATTCTCCTGCCTCAGCCTCCTGAGTAGCTGGGGCTACAGGTGTGCGCCAGCATGCTCGGCTAATTTTATTTTTTTTTATTTTTTATTTTAGGAGAGACAGGTTTCACCATGTTGGCCAGGATGGTCTCAAACTCCTGACCTCGTGATTCCTCCTCGCCTCGGCCTCCCAAAGTGCTGGGATTACAAGTGTGAGCCACCGTGCCCAGCCGACTCTTTCTTCCTCTTAAGCAGAAGGAGGCTCTCCTGGAGCTGCGAGCTGTGCTGCCTGGTGTTGGGGGAGGGGTGATTCAAGTACTCTTTTGGCCACCCTAGCTGGTACCTCACTGGGTCATGTATACCTCAGGTCCACTGGTTCCAAGCGTACACAACACCAAGACTTGCCCAGGAATTGAAGTCCTAGTGGCCTAGACTGCCTTCTGAGTTTTTTTTTTTTATGACCCCAGAGTACTTTAGCTTGCCATGGTAGAGCTAGTCAGAACTCGGGTTCCAACTACTGGGATGGAGAATTCCCCTCTGGTTAGGGCTGGTCTAAATGCTCCCTCCCTAGGCACTGGCTGAATTCTGCCCTGTGTTGCTTTCCACTGTGACAGGGTAGCACTGAGTTTCAATGCAAGGTTCCACAATCTCTGTATTATCTCTCCTACAAGTACACAGATTTTCTCTCTGCACAACATGGCTGCCGCTAGAGGATAGGACAGGGGTGGTGTTGGCAGTTCAAGACTGTCTTTCCTATCCTTATCAGTGGCTCTGTCCTTAATACGATGTTAAAATCAGATTCTGTGATTACTTACATGATTTTTTATTCTTATGAGGGTACTTTCTTGTGTGGATAGTTGTGCAAGTTGGTGTCCCTGTCAGGGTTTGGGGGTGATTGCTGTAGGGTTCTATTTGGCCATCTTGCCTCTTCCCTCTTTCCTCCACGTGTAAGTTTTGATTTCTGTCATTGTGGGTTAGTTTTGTCTGTTCATGGGGTAATCATACCTATGTGCTTTTTGTGTCTGACTTCTTTTGTTTGACATAGTGTTTTAGCTGTTGTGATATCAGTAGTTCATTCTTTCTTGTTGTTGAGTAATATTTTATTATGTGGATATTAATATGTGAATATAACTGCTTATCCATTATTCAAAGTTTAATTTTTTTTTTTTCAATTTTCTTTTTTTGTTTGTTTGAGACAAAGTTTTCGCTGTATGCAGTGGCGCAATCTCAGCTAACAGCAACCTCTGTCTCCCAGGTTCAAGTACAGCTAGTGCTCAACTTAACGACCACGGTCGGGACTGTGGACTGTTCGTAACACGATTTGGTCATAAGTTGAGTAGGCTGTACGTACAGTTGAAATGGTGCACGCGGAGATGGTAGTGCTGCTAGAAGCTGGTCCGCACTGTCGTATGCCCAGCTGGGCAACGGTTGCGCTGCCAGACGCAGAGCAGTCGTGGCTAGCGATTGTGGTCGTAAAGTCGAATGGTCGTAAGTTGCATAGGTGGTAAGTCAATCAATACCTGTAATTCTTCTGCCTCAGCCTCCAGAGTAGCTGAGACTATAGGCACCTGCCACCATGCCTAATAATTTTTGTATTTTTAATAGAGACGGGGTTTCGCCGTGTTAACCAGGCTGATCTTGAACTCTTGACTTCTGGTGATCCACCCATGTCGGCCTCCCAAAGTGTTGGGGTTACAGGTGTGAGCCACCGCACCAGGCCTCATTTTCTTGTTTCTTGCTTCATTTCTAGGGTGATGGAAACTCTATCATTTAGCAGTATTCTTGAGGTTAAAGATAGCTGCACGCAGTGGCCACTCTTCTTCCATCCATATTGCTAGGCATGTTTATTGAATCGGCTTCCTTGACTGATTACCTCCTTAGGAAAGGACTTTGATTACTTGCTCATTTTTAAAGTTAGGCATTATCAAATTAATATTGAAAAGAGCTGTTAAAGGAAGTCAAGTAAAGCAGTGTATATACATAATGCATGAAAATAGATGAGAAAAGAAAAGGAGAAAAAAGCTAGGTAGTGAATTTTAATAAAATGACTAAGCAGGAAAAATGATTGCTAAAAGAGATTAATGTGTATGCAAATTTATTTGTTCAACAAATAAATTTTTGAGTTGTGGATACCCATGATGACGGGAAGGACGAAGCCACTTGCCTTTTAATGAAGTAAGACAATGAACCAAAAAAAATCCAAATAAAAATACAATTTTAGGTAGTGCATCAAGTTCTCTGATAAAAATAGATCAGGATAAGGGGAATAGAGTAATGGAAGATGGGGTATAGGGAATTAGTTTAGATAGTATACTAAGGAAAACCCTTGCTGAGGATTTGGCATTTTTTTTTCTTTTTTCTTTCTTTCTTTCTTTTTTTTTTTTTGAGATGAAATCTCACTCTGTCACCCAGGCTGGAGTGCAGTGGTGCAATCTCAGCTCACTGCAACCTCCGCCTCCTGGGTTCGGGCAATTCTTCTACCTCAGCCTCCTGAGTAGCTGGGACTACAGGCATGTGCCACCATGCCCGGCTAATTTTTTTGGATTTTTAATAGAGATGAGGTTTCACCATCTTGGTCAGGCTGGTCTAGAACTTCTGACCTTGTGATCCGCCCGTCTTGATCTCCCAAAGTGCTGGGATTACAGGCGTGAGCAACTGCACCCATCCAAGGATTTGAAATTTGAACAGAGACCTCAGTGATATGAAAGAAGGTCCAAGTAGAGGGACCAGGAAGGAAGTGTAAAGATTCTGAATTAGGAATAAACTTAAAAACAGGAAAAAAAAAAAAAAAAAAAAAAAAAAAAAAAGACAGCTGAGACTTCAGTGGAGTGGAGTGAGAGAAAGATGAAATTTGAGGGGGTGAAATGATGTAGGCCCTTTTAGATCACAGTAAGAGCTTTCAGTTTTATTTGTGTTAAGGAGAGCCATTGAAGTAGAGCGGCATGATTTAATTTTCCTTTAAAAAGGGTGACTCTGCCTGCTGTGTGGAAAAATGGACTATAGTAGAGCAATGATGGAGGGAAGGATACCATGCGTTTTCACTAATTCAGGTGAAAGAATGATAGAGCTTGAAGTAGGTGGTAGAGATGGGAAAGATAAGAAAATAGGTTCAGGATATATTTTAAAGGCAGACCTATAGTGCTTATAGATGGATTGAATATGAAAGGAATTTCCTGACAGGATTCCTTACAGAAGAGAGTTTGGAAAATTTTTACAGTAGTCCATTAGTTAGGGTAGTCCAACTACTATGTCTAAACAACCTCCAAATATCAGCAGCTCTATACCAGTAAAGTTTATTTTTTCTCATTTATATCACAGTCCAATTTAGGTGGATGGAGGTGGGGTGATGGTAGTAGGTACTCTTCTCTATGTGGTCATTTGGGCCCTAGACTCCTTCCCTCTAGTGGCTCTGTGTCCCTTAGGGCCTTAGAACTTTCTTCCAGGTCATCTCTATTCTTCCAGCAGACAAGGAAAGGCAGATCCTTTGAGAGATTTTTATTGGTTCAGCCTGGAGAGGATGTACATAGTCTCTGCCCCATATACCATTTGCCTAGGACTTGATCATATGTCCACATGTAACCCTAGGGAAGATTGGGAAATAAAGTCTAGTTGTGTGCCTAGGAAGAGGAGGAAATTGGTTTGTAAAAAGTGTATTTGGGGGCTTTTAAAAAGAAAATTCACTTCTAAATACATAGTTTGCAAAATTTACATATCTAAATGTTTACATACCTAAGTAAGTTACATATATGTTTATATATGTGGTTATGCATTTGTATGGTAGTTACTATATTTATTTGTAGAACATTCTAATTGTAAGCACTGAAGAATGAAGAAACGAATATTAGGTTATGAACACAACTTCTCCATAGTTATTTATCTAAAATAAATTCAAAATGTTTCATAGCTCTTCTCCATGATATTTACAGCTGTAAGCAAATAAGTATTGTTTTCTCAAATGGAGCTTGCCTTTGATATTACGGTGTTTTCTGTAAATACGGGCCTTTGCTTTGAGTTATTTTTTCAATATTAAAGTTCAAAATTTTTTTTCGTTTTTACTTTTTAAATGTATAATACATTGACTTGATTTAGTTCTTCTTTTCTTAATACTGAATGACAATGTATGATTTTTTTTTTTTTTTTTTTT
>NW_016107518.1:2832853-2848948 GCF_001604975.1 Cebus imitator
GATGGTCTTGATCTCTTGACCTCGTGATCCACCCGCCTCGGCCTCCCAAAGTGCTGGGATTACAGGCGTGAGCCACCACGCCCGCCGTACCCTTTTTTTTAGTAGAGATGAGGCTTCACCATGTTGGCATGGCTGGTCTCAAACTCCTGATCTCAACCAATCCACCCACCCACTGTGGCTTCCCAAAGTGCTGGGATTCCAGGCATGAATCACCATGCCTGTTTGACAGTTTATGATCTTTCTTACTAACAATTCATCAGTAGATCCCTATGATAAAGCAAGCGAAATGACACTTTTTTTTTTTTTTTTTTAAATAAGAAAATAACCTTGGGAATTTGATAAAAAAGCAAAAACAACATTAATATATATATTTTGAAAAGTAAATTTCATTAACACACTGCAGAAGAACACTGCGCAGAACACTGCATTAAAAATCTTTAGGTACTTCTTTTTCACCTCTTTAACTGAACTTCTAGTTTAAAGGAAACTCTGTATTCCCTGTTTTCTTTCTTCACCACAGTTTTCCCCTGTAATTAGTCCCTTCTAACTCAGTCCAGTCAGTAACATCGTAAACTGGCCTGTTCTGAACCACACCCTGCTGAACCGCAGCAACTTTCTCACCACATTGTTTCCCTCTGTTGGCATATACTTTTAAAATGTCTACATTGAGATAGAGAATAAAAAGAATATTAAAAATTGTCTGTATAAAAGATACAGCATTGTCTGACTGCTATATAAACGCCAGTAATGTGCTTAGTTCTTTACGTGTATTGTTTTATTCTCATGGTCAGCTATCCCCACATCATTTATTGAGTAATCTTTTTTCTCTGCTGACTTGAAATGTCATCTTTATCATACATTTTCATAGGTTTTCTTTTTTGCTCTTTAGGCCTTAATTTTCTGATTTGAAAAGTAATAGTTTACTTTTGTCTAAGAATTGCTGTTCAACTCAAATTAGGTGATGCATATCAAACTTATTTTTGATTATAACTGTAGATGGATAATGTGAAGATTTCCCAAAAGCCCAATGTTTTAACCCATTAAAAAATATATGTATACCTTTATGTGCGATTTTCTAGATTTTAAAATTTTATGTTATAAATTCTTTTCCATATTTCTGCATGGTTGACTTTACAAATATCTCCCACTATTCATGTTTTCTTAATTCTTTAGTTTGGATAGTGAATTTGAATGTCAGGGGGTACTACCTTATTTGTTTCCTCAAGTTTGGATAGCAAATAGCAAGATAATGAAGGAAATTCTACAAGTTTACCCAACTATTTGGTTCTTGAGTTTAGGTTGTGAGATTTTTGGAAATCAGGAATTTGGATAACAGGGGATGCCTCTATTCTCAAAGGGTATTGCACTGAAACACTACCCATTATAATGGGTTCTTTTGATTGTAGAGAACAGAAACCTGCCTTAGAATGGCTCAGGGAATAAAGGAATTGATTGGCACACTTAACAAGGAAATTCAGTGGTCGAGCTTATTTGAGGCACAACTGGATTCAGTGGCCCAAATATGTTAAGATTTTGCTGTGTGTGTTAGTTTCGTTTTCTTCTATTTCAGAAGCTTTTATGCATTCGGGGAAGATGGCTGCCATCAGCTGTAGGTTTAGATCTTTCTAGCTTAGCAGTTCTGGTGGGGGGAAAAGCTTCTTTCCCAATAGTTGCAGCAAGAATTCCAGTACAGAATTCCACTAATCAGCTACTGTGGCTAAAGGTAATGAAATAAATTGATTGACTGGGCCTGGGTCACAGCAGATGTCTCTCTTCTCCTATCTGCGGAATGAGATCAGTCCAGTCAAACTATGTTTGATGATGACAAGAAGGAGAAATAGTCTTTCAAAGTGAAACAGTAATTTCACCAGAAGAAGGTACAGAGTACTTACTGGTCAAGCTAAGCTGATATACATATACTAGTGTGTCATACACAATTCACTTTTTGTTTTATTTTTTATTTTCATAGGTTTTTGGGGAACAGGTGATGTTTGGTTGCGTTATTTTTTAATTTTTAATTTTAATTTTAATTTTTGAGTCTCACTCTGTTGTCAAGGGTGGAGTTCAGTGGCATGATCTCTGCTCACTGTAACCTCTGCCTCCCAGGTTCAAGTGATTCTCTCGCCTCAGCCTCCCGAATAGCTGAGATTACCCCAGCCATGGTTGGCTAATTTTTGTACTTTTAGTAGAGATGGGGTTTCACCATGTTGGCCAGGCTGGTCCCGATCTCCTGGTCTCAAGTAATCCTCTTGCTTTGGCCTCCCAGAGTCCTGGGATTACATGTGTGAGCCACTGTGCCTAGCCATTTTTGTATTTTTAGTAGAGATGGGGTTCCGACATGTTGGCCAGGCTGGTCTTGAACTCCTGTCCTCAAGTGATCCACTTGCCTCCATCTCCCAAAGTACTGGGATTACAGGCAGGAGCCACTGTGCCTGGCTGAGTAAATTCTTAGTGGTGATTTCTGAGATTTTGGTGCACCCATCGCCTGAGCAGTATACACTATACCCAGTTTGTAGTCTTTTATTCCTCATGTGCTTCCCACCCTTTCCCCCAAGTCCCTAAAGTCCATTGTGTAATTCTTATGCCTTTGAATCCTCATAGCTTAGCTCCTACTTATGAGTTAGAACATATGATGTTTGGTTTTCCATTTCTGAGTTACTTAACTTAGAATAATGGTCTCCAGTTCCCTCCAGGTTACTACCAATACCATTATTTTGTTTCTTTTTATGGCTGAGTAGTATTCCATGGGATATATTTACCACAATTTCTTTATCCACTCATTGACTAATGGACATTTGGGCTGGTTCTGTATTTTTGCAGTTGTGAATTGTGCTGCCATAAATATGCATGTGCAAGTATCTTTTTTTGTATAAATGACTTCTTTTTCTCTGGGTAGATACTCAGTAGTGGTGACTGGGCAATACACTGTTGTTCTGGTTGGAGTGCAGTGGCATGATTTGGGCTCACTGCAGCCTCTGGCTCCCAGGTTCAAGTGATTCTTGTTCCTCAGCCTCCTGAGTATTTGGGGGTACAGGCACGTGCAAATGTGCCCAGCTAATTTTTGTATTTTTAGTAGGGATCGGGTTTCACCATGTTCGCCAGGCTGGTCTCGAACTTCTGACTTCAAGTGATCCACTTGCTTTGGCCTTCCAAAGTGCTGGGATTATAAGGGTGAGCCACCACACCTGGCCTGCTTTCAGTTCTTTAAGCAGTTTCCATGCTGTTTTTCATAGTGGTTGTACTATTTTAGATTCCCACCAGCAGTGTAAAAGTGTGTTCTCTTTTCACCACATCTCCACCAACATCTATTATTTTTTGATTTTTTTATTATGGCCATTCTTGGAGTAGTAAGGTGGTATCACATTTGGATTTCCCTCATCAATAATGATGTTGAACATTTTTTCATGTTTGTTGACCTTTTGTATATCTTCTTTTGATATACAATTGTCTATTCATGTCCTTAGCCTACTTTTTTGATGGGATTTTTTTTTCTTGCTAATTTGTTTTGAGTTCCTTGTAGATTCTGGATATTAGTCCTTTGTTGGATGTGTATATTGTGAAGATTTTCTTCCACTCTGTGGGTTATCTGTTTGCTGATTGTTTCTTTTTCTATGCAGAGGCTTTAAGTTTAATTAAGTCCCATCTATTTATCTTTGTTTTTGTTGCATTTGCTTTTGGGCTCTTGGTCATGAAGTCTGGAAGGGTTTTTCTGACATTATCTTGTAGAATTTTTATTCACGTCTTAGATTTGAGTCCTTCGTCCATCTTTAGTTGATTTTTGTATGAGGTTAGAGATGAGGATCCAGTTTCATTCTTCTGTGTGTGGCCTGCCAATTATTAAAATTTTATTTATTAAGAGATGGGATCTTGCTATTTTGACCAGGCTGGTCTTGAACTCCTGTACTCAAGTGATCCTCCCACCTTAGCCTCCCAAATAGCTATGACTACAGGCATGCACCACTGTGCCCAGTCTGATAATTTATTTCTCTCTTTATATTTTCTTCCACTGAAATACTACAAAATGTGTTTTCTTTCAGCACCCAGTTTTGCTTTTACTTGACATTGATCTGCTGTAGGTAAAACTTGGGCTTCTGTATTCTATCTAGTAATGGTTAGCTGACATGCACTCTTGTCACATCATATCTCAAATTCTGTTTCTCTGTCCATCCTTTTTTTTTTCCCCCTTTCTGAGAGACATCTGTCCACCTTTGACCTTAGTCTCATTTAGTCTTGCTTACCAAGGAACTTTGGCTTACCAGTTAGCCTGCCTTTTTCTTCAGTTTTTAGCTGCTGTTATAATCATATAGTTGTGTTCCCAAGCCCCCTAACTAATAAATATTTCACTCACAATACTCCTGCTTTCTTTATAGCAGATTTGATCAACACCTGCTAGCTACTTATTTGCCACTCTTTGGCTACCTCCTTAACTTCTTGTAATCTTTTTCTGTTTCCTACTTCTTTTTAGGAAACCAGTGATATCTAGAGACATTTGTCTCAGGCCTAAGCCTAAAATAATAGTGTGGAAGGGCTAAAAAAAACTCTTAAGAGACATTTAATTCAATTTTCCTTTCCTGTTTTGCTTGATGTTATTTTGATTTTACCAGCTTTCTTTTGGCCAGTGTTTGCATGGTATTGCTTCTCCTTTAAAGAAAAACCTTCAGATTCTTTGTCCTCATGTTGTAGGTGTGTATCTACTGAAAACAACAGATAGGTGAATTAAAAAATTTGGTCTGAACATCTTTGTCTTTGAACTGGAATATTTACATGTAATATAATAACTGTTATATTTAGCTTTAAAACTTACTATTTGTTTTCTATTTGTTCCACCTATTCTGACTTTTCCCCTTCTCTTTCCTTGCTTTCTTTTGAACTCATCATTTTATTTTTTCACTCTTCTAGTTGGAAAATTATACTTAATTTATTTTTAACTTTTAGTTTCAAGAGTACTTGTACAGGTTGGTTCTTTAGATACATTGTGTGTTGCAGGGTATACAGATTTATTTCATGTACAGATTATTTTGTTACCCAGGTAATAAGCACAGTATCCAATAGGAAGTTTTTTGATCCTCACCTTCCTCCCGCCCTTTACCCTCAATAAGGCTCTAATGTCTATTACTCCCCTCTTTGTGTCCATGTGTACTCAGTTTTTAGCTTCCACTTATAAGTGCAGTGTTTGGTTTTCTGTTCTTGCATTAATTTACTTAGGATAATGGCCTTCAGCTCCATCCATGTTGCTACAAAGGACATTATCTCATTGTTTTTTATGTCTGCATAGTATTCCATGGTGTACGTGTGCAACATGGAAAATTATACCTAAAAAATCTTTTTTTTTTTGGAGACAGAGTCTCACTCTGTTGCCCAGGCTAGAGTTCAGTAGTGCGATCTTGGCTCATTTCAACTTTTGCCTCCCGAGTTTAGGTGATTCTCCTGCCTCAGCCTGCCAAGTAGCTGGGATTACAAGCATACACACACCACTATGCCTGACTATTTTTTTTTGTATTTTTAGTAGGGACAGGGTTTTGTCATGTTGGCCAGGCTAGTTTTGAACTCCTGACCTCAAGTGATCCACCTGTCTCAGCCTCCCAAAGTGTTGGGATTACAGGCATAAGCCACCACGCCTGGCCTAAAAAGTCTTTTTTAGTGGCTACCTTAGAACAAGCATCAGCAAAATTTTCCTGTAAAGGACCATATAGTAAAAATTGTTGGCTTTGTGGACCAGCCTGGGCAACATTCCATCTTGCTATGTTGTCCAGGCTGGTCCACAAAGCCAAAAAAAAAAAAAAAAAAAAAATCTGGGCATGGTGGTGGCATGGGATTCTTGGGATGATGCTTTTCCTGCTGGAAACCTCTGTGGCCAGTGGTGCCTCTGCCCGAGTTTTTCTCGGGCCTGTTGGGCTTATTATGCTCACTTGGTGTGGCAGTCTGTGCTTGGCTAGTACTACTAGCCTGGATCACAAACCTACCAAAGGTGAACCAGGCTCACATAGCAAGGGCTGTGTGAGTGAGTGAGGGATCTGGCCACTGTGCACAACCAGCATGCTGGCTGCAGTCGGCAGGCAGCTCCAGGTGCCAGCATAGGTGCTGGCTCCCTACAAGGCTGTGGCTGGACCAGGTGTACCACAAACAGCTTCCATGGTTGGCACTGGGGAATACAGTGGTGCTCGGAAGCTTGGAGATGCCAGGAACTGCAGAGCCCCAAAGAAGGTGTCACAGCCCTGGGTTGGGGGAGCTCCTAGGTCTGGCCTCCACAAAGGGCCTCAGCTCTTTTCTCCTTCTCTCTTCTCTCCTTCTCTCTTCTCTCCTTCTGTTGCCTACAAGGCAGTGAGCAAGGGGCGTATTTCAGCCCTGTTTGTGTTATAGCTCTTTTAGCCCTGCCACTTGGCAGATCCCGAGTTCTTGTTTTGTACCCAGGAAGAATCAAGTACAAAGACAAGTGGAAGGTAAGCAAGGCAGTGAGAAGCTTTCTTAAATGATCGAACAGCTCAGAGGATACTTGCAGTAGGTAGCTCCTCTCCGCAGCCAGGGTGTTCAGCTCTCAGCAGAGAGGAGATCGTGGAGTGGGTAGCTCATCTCTGCAGTTGGTTGTCAATTATCTTTAGCTCTCAGCAGAGGCGACCCTGGGTGGGTAGCTTCTCTTTGCAGCTGGTTGTCCCGTCATCTTCTTAGCTCTTGGCAGAGAAGGAGACCTTGGGGTGGGCAGCTTTTCTCTGTAGCTGGCAGGTGGTTGTCTCTCCAAGTGTGGCTCTGGCTGAGTTTGGGGCTTTTATAGGTCTCAGCGGGGAGGAAGTGTGTACTGATTGGTCTCTGGACAGCCATGGGCTGGCCTGTAGAAAGTACCACAAGTTGCCACTGCAGTCATCAGCAGCCTGGCCCCCAGGCTTCAGTCCCTGGCTTGAAAGTGGTGCTTCACCAAGGACCTCCTCCCTGCTGCCCAGGAGCCTGTCTGTCTCCTGCTGCTGTTCATGGTCCCCAGGTTGTTTGTGACAGGGTCATGTACAGGCCAGCACTGAGCTGCCCTCAGTACCCCTTCGGCCTCCCTCTAGTTGTTTATAGGCACCCAAGGTCTGGAGGGGGCCGAGGTGGCAGGGAGCTGGTGTGCCAGTGCTACCTGGGGTGTGCCACACCTGGCCAGACTGTGACAGTGCCTGGGCTTGGACCCAATCTTGCTCTGAGATAGGAGTGGATGCTGGGAGTGAGGAGAGGCCAGGCAGTGGGAGCAGACACCTCTGAGCCTGCAGTGGATGGTGGTGGGGGGTGCTTCCTGGGCCCCTGAGAATGCAGATATGCTGGCTCTGCACCTGCAGCTTCGGTGGCTACAGCTGCACCTATGTTGGGGGCTCCTGCCTGCTCCTGCCCCCAAGAGCACAGGGATGCCCAGGTCTGCAGCCCACCTGGGCGGGTGGCCACAGCTGTGCCCAGGGAGTACGATACTCCTGCCCTGCCAACTCAGAAGGTGGCAGAGCTCCCATCTGTTCCTGGCTTCTGCTGCCTCCATGGAGCACGCAGTCCTGGTTGCGACTCTGCTACTGCAGCTGGTCTTGTGACAGTGGCCACTGTAGATGGGCCGCTACTGCCATCAGTGACATGCACTTATAGTCCTGGCCTCTCAGGAGACTGAGGCAGGAGCATCACTTGAGCCTAGAAGATTGAGGCTGCAGTGAGCTGTGATTGTGCCCCAGCCTGCATGACAGAGACAGACCTTGGCTCTATTAAACAAAAACAAAACGAAACAACCACAGAACAAAATGAGTTAATGGAAAAGGAACTGTAAGAGTGAATCAGAAAAAGAGCAAGACTATTAGGAAGACTACAAGAAAAATAACTATGTGAGGACACTTTCAAGAACTAGAAATTGGCTGCTTTAGTTATGCCACAGTGTGGTGTGTTAAGATGAAGAATGAGGGAAGACCTTTGTATTACCAACTCCGTGGCATTTCATGACTTTTCCAGAGTGTTGTCAAGTAGCTTGCTATGCAGGAAGAGTGGTAAGGGAGTAGAAAGTGAGTTCCCAAATACTTGGGAATACAGTGATTCTCAAATACTATTTTCTGGACCAGCAATAATAGAATTACATACATTTCTTCAACTCATAACTATTGTTGAGCCTGATAATGTGCATTTTTAAAAAGTTCCCCAGATGATTTGAATGAAAGCTCATGTCTCTGATTTGCAGATAAAGATTTTTCAAGCTGTTTAGCAAGGACTGGGTTGTGATCGAGATGCATATCTGAGTAGTATTTTGAGACAACCCCCCTTTTTTTAAAAAACACACACACAGCAGTGATTGATAAAATAACAAAAAGATAAAACCAAATTGACAAAACTGGTGCCCAACAAAGATAAACATTTCTATGTTTCAGAAAGGAGCAGGTGAGGTTTTGTCTGAGTTGGGCTTATTGTTGGAAACAAGGGACCAAGTTAGGACTCCTCTGTTGAAGAAGATGTTTCTGAGTTTACTTCCAGGGCTGCCATGTTATACAATTTGAGGGATCAGATTGTAGTTGCTCAGTACAGTGGTCTTCAACCTTTTTGGCACCAGGGACCGGTTTCATAGATGACAATTTTTCCATGGATAGGGTGGTAGGGGATGGTTTCAGCATTAAACTATTCCACCTCAGATCATCAAGCATTAGATTCTCATAAGGGACATGCAGCTTAGATCCCTTGCATGTGCAGTTCACGATAGTGCTCACGCTTCTCTGACAATCTAATGCTGCTGATGATCTGACAGGAGGCAGAGCTCAGGCAGTAGTGCTCACTCATCTGCTGCTCATGTTCTGCTGTGAGACCTAACTCCTGACAGATCCTGGACTGGTCTGCGGCCCAGAGGTTGGGGACCCCTTGACTTAGTGCATCTCCTGGAGTGGTACAGGTCTTAGCCTCCCTGGCTGTGAGAAGGAGATTTGTTGCTGACTTGCTGCCAGAGGCTATAGCTTATATGAAAGCAAACATAGCTATACAAACTAGGAACCTGGTAGCTCAGAGTACATCCTCACTTTTATTGCAGAAAAGAATCTCCAACAAGAATATCTGTAAGAAAAATATTTATGAGATAACTGAGGAAATTTGAACATCAATTGATCATTTAATATCAAATATTTTTAATTTTTAAAAATATGTGATACTGTGGTTGTCTTAAAAATGTAGTAAACAGTAGGTTCTCAGTAAGTGTTTGTATGAAAAACAAAGTTCCACCAAAGGTACACTTTTAAAGCTAATTTCTCAAACAGATGAAGTCATCTCAGCTAAGGAGAATATGAAATAATCAGAAGAGCTGTTCAGTTTGAATGATATTTTAGTGTTAGTCTGAAAAATATTAAATTACATACTCAGAGTTTTCAAAAAGAAAAGTGAAATTGTAATAGCCCTTATAATTAAATGATTTTGAAATGTAAATAGGCAGAAAAAGGATCAGGTAGATTTGAAAATGACAAAAATTTAGAAATGAAAAATATAGCTGTAATTTTTAAAAGCCAACAGCATGGTGTTCGTGAATGGGAAGAGTCAATAAGCTGTCAGTTTTGTTCAATATTAATCTGTAAAATCAATGCAGTATGAAAATCTCAAAAGGTTTTTTTTTTTTTTTATGGTAGTAAACATGCTAACTTAAAATTTTTTATGGTAAATAGCCAAGGTAAAATTTGTAAAGAACAACACATTAATGTAATGTGCCTTTCAGATACCAAAATTATAGGACTGTAGTAATTAACAGAGATTCAGGGGTGGACAAATAGACCTATGGAACAGAATACAGAGCCCAGAACAGATTGATAGGTACATGAAATTTGCCACATGACAAAGATGGCATTATAAATCAGTGAGGAGGCTGGGCCTCGTGGCTTATGCCTGTAATCCCAGCACTTTAGGAGGCTGAGGCTGGCGGATCACCTGAGTTCGAGACTAGCCTGGCTAACATGGTGAAACCCTGTCTCTTCTAAAAATACAAAAATTAGCCAGGCATGATAGTGGGCACCTGTAATCCTAGCTACTTGGGAGGCTGAGGTGGGAGAATCATTTGAACCCAAGAGACAGGAGTCGCAGTGAGCTGAGGTCACACTCCTGCACTCCAGTGTGGGTGACAGAGTGAGATTCTGTCTAAAAAAAAAAACAAAAACCAACAACAACCATAAACTAGTGAGGAAAAGATAAACTATTCACTGTGGTACTGGTTCAGTTGCTAATCTGAGTTCAAGTGAAGAAAATTAGGAGTCCTGTCTCATAGCATACTGAAAATAGATTCCATATGGATTAAAGAGCTAAATGAGAAAAGTAAAACTTAGGCCTATTAGAAGAAAGTGTAGGATAATAACTTTATGTCCTAAGGATAAAGAAGGATTTTTAAAAAATCTATATGAGAAGATAATAGTGTACGGGTTTTAGAGACTGTATGCTTCAAATCTCATGTTTATTACATTCTGACTATGACTTTGGGCAAGTTGTGTAATCTTTCTGCATTTGTTTAATGAGGAGGGTGATTATAAAAACAACCCTCAGGGAGGAAGATTAAATGAAATAATCCATCTGAAATGCTTAGGAAAATGACTGGTACAAATAAGCATGTATTAATAGTTAACTACAGTTAATATTCAGTGAAGTTGAAGATGACCTAAAACCTAACAGTTTCACTCTGATAGGAAGCCCAGAGAA
Organism: Cebus imitator; assembly: GCF_001604975.1. Lineage (NCBI taxonomy): Eukaryota > Metazoa > Chordata > Mammalia > Primates > Cebidae > Cebus > Cebus imitator. Next base: position 2,843,501 of record NW_016107518.1, read on the forward strand.
ATTCTAGCAAAGATGTGTAAGGAAACACTTATGAGAATTGCAGCATTGTTTTAATAGTGTAATACTGGAAACTTCCTAGTGTTCACTAGGATAGTGGATTGATTCAAAACTTGAATTTATGGTGGGATACTGTTTGGCAGTTAACGAATATTGAATGTGTCAACACTTATAAATAAAAAAGAATATTAGAGTGAGAAGCAGACTATTAAATACATCCTCTTTTTAAAGCTTAAAAAAAAAAAATGAGAGCTGGGCATGGTGCCATCTGCCTGTAGTCCCAGCTCCAGAGAATAAGGCAGGAGAGGAGGATTGCTTGAGCCCGGGAGTTGGAGGCCAGACTGGGGAACATAGTGAGACCCTGTCTCTTAAAATTAATGCTATATATAATTTATGGAGACCACCACACAGGTAATAAAAATACAAAATTATGTATGACAATAATACAAACCTCAGGATAGTGCTTATCTATGAAGTGCAAAGGAAGGAACTTTAACTGTATCTCTAATAGTTTGTTTATAAAGTGGTCTGGAGCAAGTTATAGCAGTTTGCAAACTTGTTGATTTGGGTTGTAGCTATATGGCTGTGTGTGTGTGTCTGTGTGGTTTTTTTTTTTTTGAGATGGAGTTTCACTCTTTTTGCCCAGGATGGAATGCAGTGGTGTGGTCTTGGCTCACTGCAACCTCTGCCTCCCTGGTTCAAGTGATTCTCTTGCCTCAGCCTCCTGGGTTCAAGTGATTCTTCTGCCTCAGCCCCCTGGGTAGCTGGGATTAGAGGCATGTGCCACCATACCTGGCTAATTTTGTATTTTTAGTAGAGACAGGATTTCACCATGTTGGCCAGGCTGGTCTTGAATTCCTAATGTCAGGTTGTCTGCCCGCCTTGCTGAGATTACAGGCATGAGCCACCATGCCCGGCCTATATGGCTGTTTTTTTATATGCTCTATATTATTCTCTGTTTGAAAGACCATCTAGGCAAAAGGGAAAAAACAGTTTCTTGATTAGAAGACTTTGACAAATATGTAGTAGTATGAGAGGTTAGATAGTACCCTGCGCAACATGGTGAAACCACATCTCTACTACAAATACAAAAGCTAGCCAGGCAAGGTGGTGTGTACCTGTAGTCCCAGCCAGGTTGAGGTGGGAGGATCACCTCAGCCCGGGAGATGGAGGTTGCAGTGAGCCGAGATTACGCAGCTGCACTCTAGCCTGGGTGACAGAGCGAGACCTTGTGTCAAAGAAAAGAAAAAAAAGGTAACTGAAAGTTTTTTTTTTTTTTTTTTTTTTTTTTAATAGCACATCATCCTTATATGTTAAAGGATGAAATTAAAAGGGAAATATTGATGACACATGAGAGTAGTTTTTTTGGGGGGCATAGAACTAATGAAGATGGTAAGAAATAGGTTTTATTAGCCCTGGAAAGTGTGTGGGACATATTTTCTCAGTTTAAAACAGGAATGAAAGAAATAGAGGAGGTGAAGATAGGAATAAATTTTGAGTTGGAGAAGCCATTTGAAGGAATATCACTATTTTCTCAGTGAGTTATGAAAGTTATCATTCTTCTAGAAGTGTGATATACTATGTATAAGGTTTGAGAAGATGGGAAGGATGAATATGCAGAATACTTGTAAAGAATGCAATAAAAAAGTTTGGATAAAAAGAAATAATGGTAGCATTGAAGGACAAAGGAAAGCTTAATAAAATTTGTAGTGGTGCCCAGTTACATAATTTTGTTAAATTTGCCCAGCAAGTCAGGGGCAGGAGTCTTTTGTTGCTCTTGCCAAATTCCCTCCTTCTTCCCACCTCGTGGGAGGGAGTGAGTCAGAGCCTAGAATTCCTTGAAAATATGTCTATCTCTTTAGATGGTTTCTCTCATCATTTTCTTGGTTTTATGTAATTTCTCTGTCTATCTCATCGTCTTACTGTTTTTAACAAATTTTGCAAAATTTTTGCTCCATTGATGGCCTTCTTTCTTGTTTTTGCTTTATCCTTAAGGAGTTTTTGGTATAGGGCAATTAGATTTGCATGATTATTCTGTCTTAATCCAGTCTTTGTTAAGTATAAAGAAAGAATTTGGTTCTAATTCCAAGTACCTTACAAACATTTGAGACAGCAGGAGAAAAATAATTTTTCTTTACACTCTTTGGATTTTGAATTTTTAATATAATAAAACAGTGAGGCCAGACATGATGGGTCACACCTGTAATCCCAGCACTTTGGAAGGCTGAGGTGGGCAGATCACAAGGCCAGGAGTTCAAGACCAGCCCGTGATGAAACCTCATCTCTACTAAAAATACAAAAATTAGTCGGGTGTGGTGGCAGGCGCCGTGGCGGGCGTCTGTAATCCCAGCTATTCAGGAGGCTGAGGCAGGAGAATCACTTGAACCTGGGAGGTGGAGGTTGCAGTGAGCTGAGGTCATGCCATTACACTCCAGCCTGGTTGACAAGAGCAAGACTCTGTCTCAAAAAACAAAAATAATAAAATATATGTTTTTTGGCAAGTTACTGTTTTAGAAAGTGCCCAGATTTGGACAGTGAAACTTAATATTATGTGGTCTCAGTGAAGCTGTTCCTGTGATAAGAGTTGAGTTAGTATTTTGTGTTTTAGAAGATATAATCAATGCGCTTGTTAAGCTTTTCTTTCTTGAGCATCAGAAAGCAATGTGTATTTACTTCTAAATATTTTGCATCTTTTATGTTACAGTTATTTTACCAAGAAAATGGTTTGCACGACTTTGAACATGTACTATCCATGCTGATGGGACAGGATCCAATATGAATATAAATGATGGAGGAAGACGACGCTTTGAAGATAATGAACATACATTACGGATATATCCTGGGACTATTTCAGAAGGGACAATCTACTGTCCTATTCCTGCCAGAAAAAACACCACAGCTGCTGAGGTGATTGAGGCCCTTATAAACAGACTTCATCTGGACAAAGCAAAATGTTATGTTCTAGCAGAAGTAAAGGCATTTGGTGGAGAAGAATGGATACTCAATCCAACAGACTGTCCAGTTCAGCGAATGATGTTGTGGCCCCGAATGGCTCTGGAAAATCGCTTAAGTGGAGAGGACTACCGCTTTCTTCTGAGAGAGAAAAACCTTGATGGATCAATCCATTATGGTAGCCTGCAGTCATGGCTACGGGTAACAGAAGAACGTCGCAGGATGATGGAACGGGGTTTTCTTCCACAGCCTCAACAGAAAGACTTTGATGATTTATGTAGTTTACCTGATTTGAATGAGAAAACTCTCTTAGAAAACCTACGAAATCGCTTTAAGCATGAAAAAATTTATACCTATGTTGGCAGTATTCTAATAGTTATTAACCCATTCAAGTTTCTTCCTATTTATAACCCCAAATATGTCAAAATGTATGATAACCACCAACTGGGAAAACTTGAGCCTCACATTTATGCTGTGGCTGATGTAGCTTATCATGCCATGCTTCAGCGCAAAAAGAATCAGTGCATCGTGATTTCGGGAGAGAGTGGTTCTGGGAAGACTCAAAGCACAAACTTTCTTATTCACCACCTTACTGCTCTCAGTCAGAAAGGATTTGCCAGTGGAGTAGAACAGATTATTCTTGGTGCTGGACCAGTACTTGAGGTAAGTATATAGAAATCTTATTTTTGATTTTAATTTTGATTTTTTTCCCTTGAGGTGGGGCGTTCACCATCCCTGGAGGTATTGCAATACCAGATTGATGTGTGAAGTGGATCAAGCAAGCTCCTATTCCATCTCCCTGCTTCAAAAACCCATTTAATATATTGTCTTCAGATAGAAGACATTCCAGATATTAAACTGATAAAAACGGATCACTATACTTAATCTTAGCCAAAAGTCTGAGAAGCTATAGAGATGCTGTTCTTGGTACTCTGGGCACACTGCCTGCAGACTTTTGCTCCACAAATTACTGCTCCACAGGAACAGTAATTTAAAAAAACAGAAAAGAAATACTGTTCTTATTTGTAAATATACGTTTAAAAAATAATTGATAGATGTGAGAAGATGAAGTAAAACTAAGTAGAAGTGTAGACATTATTTTTAGTAACCAAGAGGAGTTGGAAGATGGGAAAGCAAAAAAGATGGTGTGAAAGACTGAAGAGGGTGATGGTGGTAATTTTTTTATTTCTATTTTTTAGAAAGTGCCTTTGGGTCATTAATGATGCAAAGAAAAAGATGACTGGAGTCATTTTATATCCCCGTATACGGGGAGAAAGCAGAGGCAGGTGCTGTCTGTAACTGCATTGTGGTGGTTGGTGAAAATATTTTTTGCTGATATGTTTGTATTTCTGCAAGCTTAACAGCTGTGCCTAACATCGAAACTTGTAAAAATGCAGAGAATATGGGAAAAAAATGTTTAGTTGTGGGATGTTTTAGAAATAATATCAATGCCAAAAGGAAAGAGAATACAGAAAGACAAATACTCTACAGTCTTCCTTATATGTGGAATCTGAAAAAGTTGAATGCATAGAAACAAAGAGGAAAGTGGGATTACTAAAGGCGGGTGGGATTGGCGAGATGTTGGTCAAAGAACATAAATTTTTAGTTCTATAGGAGGAATGAGTTCAGGAGATCTATTGTACATCATATTGACTATAGTAAGTAACAATACATTGTATACTTGAAAATTTCTAAGAGTAGATTTTAATTAGTCTCATTACAAAACATGACAAGTATTGTGAGATAATGCATATATTAAATAGCTTGATTTAGTCATTCTACAATGTAGACATATATGGAAACATCATGTTATATGCCATAAATATATGCAGTTTTTGCTTGCCAGTTAAAAAAAAAAAAAAAGAAAGGGGATATAGTGTTTGTTTTAGACCTGAAAGGAAAAGGTAATATTACTCAGTTGTCTTTTTAAAAGATAGTTTGTAGATATAATTGAAATACAGTAAACTGCACATATTTAAAGTGTATAGCATGATGAGTTTTGACATGTGTATACCCATGAAACCACCACCACAGTCAAGATACTGAACATATTCGTTATCCCCAGAGTTTCCTCATATCTCTTTGTAATTCCTCTTTCACACTCCTCTCAGCCCATTCATATACAGGAAACCGGTTCAGTACTTTCTGTCACTGTAGATTAGTTTGTGTTTTCTACAATTTTATATAAATGGAACTGCGTAGTATATACCCTTTTATATTTGGCTTCTCCCACTTGGTATAATTATTTTGAGATTTATCCATGTCGTTGCATGTGTTAATAATACATTCCTTTTTATTGCTAATGCAATAGTATTCCACTGGATATCACAGTTTTTAAAATCCACTCACTTGTTGTTGAATATATGGGTTGTTTTCAGTTTTTGGCTGTCACATTCAAGAGTCACTTGAACCCGGGAGGTGGAGGTTGCAGTGAGCTGAAATCGCGCCACTGCACTCTAGCCTGGGCGACAGAGCAAGGTTCTGTCTCCAAAAAAAAAA
>NW_016107518.1:2849888-2855296 GCF_001604975.1 Cebus imitator
AGGCTGGAGTGTAGTAGCAGCAGTGGCAGCAGTCATGGTTTACTGAAGCCTCAACTTCCCCAGCTTAAGCAATTCTCCCACCTTAGCCTCCCAAGTAGGTGGGATTACAGACGTGTACCTCCACGCCTGGCTAAATTTTGTATTTTTTTTAGAGACAGCGTTTTGCCATGTTGCCCAGGCTGGTCTTGACCTCCCAGGCTCACACGATCCACCTGCTTTGACCTCCTAAAGTGCTGAAATTACAGGATTTTAAAGTTTTTAGTGTGATCTCTGAGGTCATTGATTTTAGATAATTATTCTTTTCTAATATAGTTATTTAGTGCTCTAAATTCTTTCCTAAGTATTGCTTGTAGTGCTATCCTACAAATTCTGATATATTGTGTTTTCATTTTTAGTTAGTTCAAAATATTTGATAATTTTCCTTTTGATTTCTTCTTCTTCTTTTTTTTTTTTTGTGAGAGAGTCTTGCTCTGTCACCCAGGGTGGAGTACAGTGGCGCAATCTCAGCTCACTGCAACCTCCACTTCCCGGGAACAAGTGATTCTCCTGTCTCAGCCTACTGAGTAGCTGGGAATACAGGTGTGTGCTAGCACACGTGGCTAATTTGTGTATTTTTAGTAGAGACAGGTTTGTCCATGTTGGCAAGGCTGGTCTTGAACTCCTGATTTCAGGTGATCTGCCCAGCTTGGCTTCCTAAAGTGCTGAGATTATAGGCATTAGCCACTGCACCTGGCTTCATTTCTTCTTTGAACCATGGGTTGGTTAGATTTGTGTTTAGTTTATAAATAAATAAATTTTGGGAGACCTAATTATTATAAATATATAAAAACAATTTAAAGATACTGAAAAATGTTCAAATATAAAACTTTATTTAAATTTATTTTCCTTAAAGCTTGTATACACCTATAAGGCGAAACAGATTTTACCAAATTAAGTACAAACAAAACTTCAAATCAAGGATCTTTAGATTAACAGTATTACTTGAAAAGTATGGATGATACTGTTTTGTTGAAATTAATTTGCTACTCACGAGTGAATATACTTTCTAAAAACAATTACATATTTGTGTCACTTTAGTTTCTTTCACGTGACTAATTCTCAATGAAGATTTGTGAATTTAATTTGCAGAAAGATATATATAATTTGAAATATTTTGATAGAAAACGAAAATCTAAAGTCTTATCTTTGGTCCACTGCACATTGTCTAAACCTCTGTATAGACTATAGATAGATAAAGATTTCACTGTCTCTGTATATAGATATTTATGTATATCTACTTACATCTCTGTTTTTGCTTATAGATAAACATATGTAATGTATATATTTAAATTCTTAAACTATACATGCTATGAAACAATGTAGAAACCAATGAAGTAAGAAATGAAAGCCCTCTTGTACAGACATTAGGTTGCTTTCACAAAGGTCAAAACAATAAAGGATTAAAGAAGATAGATTCTTATTTCTCTCACATCATAATACAGATGGTAGCAATCTTGGGCTGATCTGGTTGACTGTGCAGTGATGGGCACGGGCCCCTTCTTTGTGGCTCTGCCATTCTCCGTACATGGCTTCCATCTTAGTCTAAGATGGCTGTTTCCATTTACCCCACTGATTTTTGGTTCTCATGAAGGTGCTTTTTTGTGTTTATAGTTAGTTGTTGTCATCTTTTTTTGTGTGTGGAGGAGCTGTCAGTGGATCTATTCTGTAAACTTACTATGCCCACTCCTGTTCTCTCAGATCCTGTTCTTGATTTGTATTTTATTTGTATTTTATTTCTTTTGTGGTTAGATAACACTGTGCTATATAATTTGAACTCTTTTAAATTTATTGAGACTTAATGGCCCAGAACATGGTCCTTCTTGGTGGATATTTTTTTGTGCATGTAAGAGTTGTGTATTTTGGCCAGGTGTGGTAGCTCATGCCTGTAATCCCAGCACTTCGAGAGGCCAAGGAGGGTGAGTGTATCACTTGAGCCAGGAGCTCAGGACCAGCCTAGGCAGCATGGTTGAAACCCCGTCTCTACAAAAAAATAGAAAAAAAAATTAGCTGAATGTATTGGTGTCCACCTGTAGTCCCAGCTACTGAGGAGGCTGAGTTGGGAGGCTGAGATGGGAGGATTGCTTGAGCTCAGGAGGCAGAGGCTCCAGTGAGCTGTAATGGTGTCATTGCACTCCAGCCTGAGTGATAGAGTGAGACCCTGTCTCAGGGAAAAAAAAAAAAAAAAAGCTGTTAGTCTTTGCCTCGTAAGTCCAATGCCTGGGCTTTATTAGGAACACTTTCTATTTATTGCTGTTTTTCATTTTTCCATGCCCATACTTTTGTACATTTTTGCATGTCTCTTAATTTTTTGGTGAAAACTAGACATTTTTAAGAATAATAACAATATGACATCTCTGGAAATGAAATTTTCCCAAGGTTTGTGGTTGTTTTTGTTACCATTGTTTGGTTGTTTCATGACTTCTCTGAACTAATTTTGTAAAGTCTGTATTATTGTGCATGAGGTCATCAAAAACTGTACTCAGTTGTCATAGTGGTTAGTTATGATTAGACTTGGATTTTCTTAAATGCCTTGAAGTTAAGGCTTCTAGTCTACTACGAGGTTCTGTGTACTTGTTGGTTTGCCCTTTCAGTACTCAAGCAGTTATCAACTCTGTCTTACCTTTTACTTCCTGCTTACAAAGAACCTCAAGTTCAAAACACAGGTCTCCTATGTTTTCTGGGCATGGACATATCCTGGGCATGTATAGTGCTGTGCATGCTCATGTCCTTCCATATGCCCAAGACTATATCAGATGTTTTCAAAGTCACCATTCTACATATTATTCACCAGCTTTTCCTTTTAAGTTGTTTGGTTAGCTTTTTTTTGCCTTACTCGGTTATTGCCACCTTAAGCAGTTATAATGTTTAAACAGTTGCCTCTGATTGTTTTTGACAAACACACATAGTGATGGTGGGTGGGTGCACTGGGGAGTGTGAAGAGGCTGTTTTCAGCAAGTGATTTCCAAGTAAGGTCAAGAAAGCCCTGATGGCACCATTGCACTCCAGCCTGGGTTGACAGAGTGAGACCCTGTTGCCAAAAAAAAAAGTAGGGTGGTGGGTAGGGGGGTAGGCACTGTGGCTCATGCCTATAATACCAGCATTTTGGGAGGCTGACGTAGTTGGATTACTTGAGCCCAGGAGTTCAAGACCAGCCTGGACAACATAGGGAGGCCCCCTCCCCCCAATCTCTACAGAAAAATAGAAAAATTAGCTGTGTGTGGTGGTGCACGGCTGTGTGTAGTCCAGCCACTCGGGAGGCTGAGGTGAGAGGATTGCTTAAGTCCCGAAGGTGGAGGCTGTAGTGAGGTGTTACAGCACCACTGCACTCCAGCGAGGGCAACAGAGTGAGATCTTCTCTCCAAACAAACAAACATATGTACACACAAAGAGAGAGCCCTTTTTGTGAGTTTTTCCAGGAAAATTCCAGATGAATCAAATTGTGATGATTTTTCTTGGGGAACTAGACTTTGGAAGAGTTCCATCCTTGTTCTGATTCTTCCAGTGGCTTCTTGGGTATCTTTTTAAAAACAAAACAAAACAAAAACACCCTGTCGTTGTAGGATGTTGGTTTTTCTCTTCAGTATGGAGCAAGGAGTAGTAATAGCACAAGTTAAAATGTTTGATTTTCCTAACCAAGACTCAGCTGTTTTTTCTTGATTAAATGCCTCTTTGCCAAGGATTCTTGCAATCCTTTGGTTAATTTCCAGAGTTCTTAAAAAATTGAGTTTAACAAGTTTTGTCAGCATTCTTGTGCATTTTATGGAGAGGATGTTTAGAGGTCCTTACTCTGCCATCTTTGCTGATCTCACTCTCAATAATCTTTTCAAAAGATTTAAGTACTGAAAAATATTTTATGTATTTACTGATGGGGCAGCCATTTATGCTGCTCTTCATTCCTTATATAGATCCATATTTTAATATGATACGATTTTCCTTTGCTTAAAGGACTTCTTTAATGTTTCTTTTAGTGCAGGTTAGCTTGTGATGAATATTTTCAACTTTGTATATTTGAAATTGTCTTTTTTATGCCATTTAAAATGACTGTTTTGAGGAGTTCAGTTTTTTTTAAAATAAATAATCATATTAAAATTCTGTGAATTTTAAAACATTAATTTTTGTAGCCATCTGTATACAATCTTGATATAGAATAGTTTCATTACTCCATAAAACTCTCTTAATATACTCCTTATCTTCTTACCCTACCCTCTGCCCTGCCATACTTTCATAACTCGTGGGAACCACTCTTCTGCTCTCAATTGCTGCTGTTTTTGTTTTTGAGAATGTCATATAAATAGAGTCCTATAGTATGTAAAGTTTTTAATTTTTTTGAGACCCAGGTTTCAGTCTGTCACCATGGCTAGAGTGCAGTGGTACAGTCACAGCTCACTGCTGCCTGACCTCCTAGGCTCAAGTGATCTTTCCACCTCAGTCTCCAGAGTAGCTGAGATTACAGGCATGTGCCACCATGCCTGTCTAATTTTTAAAAACTTTTTGTAGGGATGAGGTCTCCCTATGTTGCCCAGGATGGCCTCAAACTCTGGGCCTGAAGCAGTTCTCCCTGCTTAGCCTCCCAAATTGCCGGGATTACACATGTGAACACCACACCTGACCATAGTATGTAAAGTTTTGAGACCGATTTCTCTTATTCTTTAATTTTATCTGTTATAGCTTTGAAATTATCCTGGTTGTTAAAATATGACAGTTGTTTATTTTACTTCTGAGTAGTATTCCATTATGTGGATGAATCACAATTTGTTGAAGCCTTCATTTGTTGATGGACATTTGGTTATTTTCAAGCTTTGACTGTCACAAAGCTGATGATAATGTTTGTGCCTTGATATGTGTGTATACATAAATTTGTATTTCTCAATAGTAAACACCCAGGAGTGGTATTGCTGGGTCATATTGCAAGAGTGTGTTTAACATTTTTGAATGTTTTACTTTTTGTTAAGATTGCCTTCCAGAGTTGCTCTACCATTTTGCATTTCCACCAGCACTGTGTGAATGTTCAAGTTCCTCTGCATCCTCAGCAGTACTTGGCATTGTCAATTTTTGTTGATTATTTTAGCCATTCTAATAGGTGCATAGTAGTATCTCATTGTGATCTTGACTGAATTTTTGTAATAGCTGTTGATGTTAAGCATGCTTTCTCATGGTTATTTGCCATCCATGTAACTTATTTGGTGAAGTATCTATTGCAAGCCTACCTCTCAAAATGGCCCTAAATGACTGTATGTAGTGATAAAAGTTGTATTGCAATCATAAGTTAAATAACAGGTAAAGCTTCTGATTGGCTGTTGACATTGTAGCATTGGGCAGAATCAAAAGTGGCATATAGGAGCAGTAGATCACATGTCCGTATTTTGTAT
>NW_016107518.1:2855364-2861101 GCF_001604975.1 Cebus imitator
TGGTGCGGTCTTGGCTCACTGCAACCTCTGCCTCCCGGGTCCCAGTTCAAGCAATTCTCCTACCTCAGCTTCCCAAGTAGCTGGGATTACAGCACGAGCCACCATGCCCAGCTAATTTTTGTATTTTTTTAGTAGAGACAGGGTTTCTCCATGTTGGTCAGTCTGGTTTTGAACTCCTTATCTCGTGATCTGCCCACCTCAGCCTCCCAAAGTGCTGGGATTACAGGCATGAGCACCCAGCTTCTTATTTTAAAGTTTTATCAAAATGTAAAGCATTTGACATTTAAATTAGTATTTCTTTGATGAAATCTATGTTTCTATTTCTACATTTTATTAATTTGTGCTATGGGCTTTTTCTAAATTCCTTGTAAAACAACTTTCTGTGGTGGAACGGGAAAAGGCAGAATGGAGAAACTATCCTAGGCATTCACAACTCAACGATGTCAAGCTGTTTTCTGTATGTGGTTTGCAGATGGTTTGGTGAAGGTTGAGAGCCTGGACTCTTTTCCATGACTTACTAAAGTACAGTATAATCTAAACATTCACAAGGGAAATTTCTGGAGATTTTTATGAATCTTTGCATTTGCTGGTATCATTATAGAATAATTTCTTAAGACACAGTAAAATGTAACTTCACAGAAATGTAAATGCATGCATAATAAGTAGAGCGGTGGTTATCAAACTTTGGCTTATATCTGAACCACTGGAAGGGATTTTATAAGCACTGATTGCTGGACCTTATCCTCAGAGTTTCTCATTCAATAGTTTTGTGAAGGACCTAAGAATTTGAATTTCTAACAGATTTTCAGGAGATGCCGATGTTTCATGATTTGACAACTACTTGAGTACAGATGTAGTTACTGGGGCTTCAGGTTGGTTGACCTCCTCACCATGTCTTGTGTGTGTGCCTGTGTTTGTGTATATATGCTCTGCACAGTTACAGTTTAGCACAAACAGCTTTGCGAAGGTGTTCAGTAAATGACTAGTTTAGGTTTTTGGATTTAGAGGGCATGCCATTCCCATGAGATTATTATAGGAGAAGAAAAAAGCTCCGCAGTGAATCATATCTGTGTCTTTTCTAGTTTTGTTTCTTCAAGTATAATGTGAATGCTCAGGCGAGGGCAGTGGCTTTATTTTTATAAAACATTTAAATCTTAAATTTCATTGAGCTATATTGAGCTATAACTTTCAATAAAATGTACACATTTAAAGTGTACATCTCAGTGAATTTTGATAAATGTATATATCCATGTAACCATCATCACAGAGTTGAGCTACAGATTATCGCCCCTTGTGTCCCTTTGTAGATATTTCTCAATTCCATCCGGATTCCTAGGTAACCTCTGATCTGCTTCCTGTTACTCTTGTTTTGTCTTGTCTAGAGTTTCATATAAATGGATTATATGATATGTACTTTGTGTCTGGTTTTTTGTGCTTAGCATAGTGTTTGATATTCATCAATGTTGATGTTGATATCATTAGTTTACTTTTATTCCTGGGCAGTATTCCATTGCGAGGCACATACTTTGGGTGACAATTTAGGAAGCTTATAGTTCTTTTCTTTTCTAATGAGTACTCTAGCTTTGTTTTAATAGGCATAATAAAGTATAGTACATTATATACTGGAACTTCATTCTTTTCCAAAATTGTAATTATTTTGATGTGATTATTATTTTTCTCCTTGTTATTTCAGTTTAGCAAATTTTTTAAAAAGTAAAAGTATAAATGTATTGGGAATTTTTTTGTTGGGGGGGGATCTGGAATATGAAAGAAAAATCTGAGCTTTAATGAGCATTAAGTTTTTAAAATTATGATTTATTTTCACTGGGCGCAGTGGTTCACACCTGTAATCCTAGCACTTTGAGAGGCCGAGGAGGGCAGATTGCCTGAGCCCAGGGGTTCAAGACCAGCCAGGGCAACATGGTGAAACCCCGTCTCTACTAAAATACAAAAAATTAGCCAAGCGTGGCAGCGTGTACTTGTAGTCCCAGCTACTCGGGAGGCTGAGGCAGGAGAATTGCTTGAACCTGGAAGGTGGAGGTTGCAGGGAGCCGAGATCATGCCACTATACTCCCGCCTGGGTGACAGCGAGACTTTGTCTCCAAAAAAAAAGTAATTAAATAGATAGGTAAAATAAAATAAAATTATGGTTTATTTTACTGAATAACAGAAAATAAAATCTGCTTGGTCTTCTTTCATTTGTTAATTGCTTTTTTAAAATTTTGCCTGAACATGTAAGCAATTCGCTTATATGTTCAGATTCATTTTTTTGAATATGTTCAAATTCATTTAAAGAATTTTTACTGTCTCTTTAGCATTTTGTCTCTGAGCTGACCTAAGCAGCTGACCTACTTCCCCCTCCAAAAAAAAGTTTTTTAAAGTGAAACTAATGAGAATTATTTATTTTGGCAGGCCTTTGGAAATGCAAAGACAGCTCATAATAACAATTCAAGTCGTTTTGGGAAGTTTATTCAAGTAAACTACCAGGAAACTGGCACTGTACTTGGGTAAGTACTGCTACTGAGCCGGAGTAGCCTTTGAGCATGTTTTAATTTTTGTCTTTACCTTTTTATAAACTATGGATTTTTCATTCCCAGACATTGGTGTCAGCATTAAAATTCTTCCTTGTTAACTTTTTTCTTTTGGAAAAGTTCAAACCTCAGATAAATTCTAAGACCAATGTAACACTCATTCATACCCTTAACCTGGATTTGTTAATTGTTGACAATTTAGTGCATTAGCTTTTCTGTATATTATGCGTACATTTGCTCTTTTAAAAAATTGTTTTCACGCCTGTAATCCCAGCACTTTGGGAGACTGAGGTGGGCGGATCACCTGAGGTCAAGAGTTCGAGACCAGCTTGGCCAACATATAGTGAAACCCCGTCTCTACTAAAAAATACAAAAATAAGCCGGGCTTGATGGTGCAAGCCTGTAGTCCCAGCTACTTAGGAAGCTGAGTCAGGAGAATCTCTTGAACCAGGAGGTGGAGGTTGCAGTAAGCTGAGATCACACCACTCTTCTCCAGCCTGGGCAACAGAGCCAGACTCTGTCTCAAAACAGAAAAAAGGAAGAAAAGGAAAGTTTGCAGTCTTCTTTTTTCACCTTCTTGATTGTTGGGAAATAAATATATAATTGTTTTCAAGTAAGTTGGACATGTAACTTGACTCCCCAATTACAGTATTTTCTAATCTACATTATTCTATATAACCATATTATTCAAGAAATTTAATTTTGTTACAATATTGTTTCTTATTATATAGTCTATGTTAAGAGTCCTCTGGTTGTGTGAGCAATATTCTTTACAGTTTTTTTTAAATGAACTTTATTTTTTAGAGCAGTGGTAGCTTCACAGCAAAAATAAGTGGAAAAGTACAGCAAATTCCCATATGTCCCTTTAAACTCCCCCTACTATCAACTTTATCTGTGGTTTCACTTTATGCAGTTTCAGTTACTCAAAGATGGTTGAGTATAGTACAATAAAATGTTTTCAGACAGAGAGACCGCATGCACATACATTTTATTACAGTATATTGTTATAATTCTTCTGTTTTTTTTTTTTGAGAGGGGTCTCTGTCGCTGAGACTGGAGTGCAGTGGTGCAATCTTGGCTCACTGCAACCTCTGTGTCCCAGGTTCAGGTGATTCTCCTGCCTCAGCCTCCTGAGTAGCTGGGATTACAGGCGTGTACCACCACGCCCGGCTCATTTTTGTATTTTTTGGTAGAGACAGAGTTTCACTGTGTTGGCCAGGCTAATCTTGAACTTTAGGCATGAGCCACTGCTTCCAGCCTAATTGTTCTATTTTATTATTAGTTATTGTTAATCTCTTACTGCAGTGGTCCCCAACCTTTTTGGTGCCAGGGACTGGTTTCATCAAAGACAGTTTTTCCACAGACTGGGGGATGATAGGGGAATGATTTTGGAATGATTCAAGCACATTACCTTTATTATTAAATTCTCATAAGGAATGTGCAGCCTAGATCCCTCACATGTGCAGTGCACAATAGGGTTCACACTCCTGTGAGAATCTAATGCCACCACTGATCTGACGGGAAGTGGAGCTCAACCTTGCTCCGTCGCTGGCAGCTCGCCTCCTGCTGTGTAGCCCAGCTCCTAACAGGCCATGGACTGCTATGAGTCCTGCCCTTGGGTTTGGGGACCGCTGTTTTCTGTGCCTAATTTATAAATTAACCTTTGTCATAGGTATGTACGTATGGGGTAAAAAAAAATGTAGGCCAGGTACCCCTATAATTCTAGCACTTGGGAGGCTGTGGCAGGCAAGTTATTTGAGGTTAGGAGTTTGAGACTAGCCTGGCCAATATGGTAAAACCCCATCTCTACTAAAAATAAATACAAAAATTAGCTGGGTGTGGTGGTGCATGCCTGTGGTCCCACCTGCTCCAGAGGCTGAGGTGAGAGAATCACTTGAACCCAGGAGACGGAGTTTGCAGTGAGCTGTGATCGTCTGGGCAACAGAGCAACACTCCTTTTCAAAAAAAAAAGATCAAGGGAAACAACATATATATAGAAACTTTGGTATTATTTGCAGTTGGCATCTCGGAATGTATCCCCCATGGATAAAGTGGAAGGGGGCTACTATAGTTGAAAGAGAGAGCCTTTATAGTTAAAACACATCTGGATTAAAATATACTTTTTACTAGCTGTATGATCTTAATATCTTTCAGTATCAGTTTCTATACTTGTAAAATAGGGGCAGTAATATTTGCATGTGAGGTGGTTGTGAGGTTTTAACATATTAGTTCATGTTAATTTCCTTTCTCCCATTTTAGATAGGTAAGAGCCCATTTCAGTAATTTAGAAGTGGTAATGGTAATTCAGAAAAAGAAATAGATTTTAATTATTGGTGGTATAGTGGCAATGGCTTTTCAGAGAAGCTACATTTGAGCTTTATTTTAATGAAGGAATGCAATTTACTGGACAGAGACTGGGAATGGACTAGGGAATTGGAAGTGGGTGAAAGAAAGTGAGAAGTGCAGTCAGGAGTGACTGGAATCTTTGAGGAAATAGTCTGTCTGTGAGTGACTGAAGTATATAGCATGTGGTAGGAGGCAACTGGGATAAATACAGTTTGAGAGTCAGATTCTGGCCCCCAAGTGGTTTGTCCTAATAATTTGGATTCAGTAATCTAAAGCTTTTACATTTCAGATTCTAGAACTCCCTTTCCAGTGAGATCTTAGCTGATTGCACCCATTTGGGTAAGAAGTTTTACAGGCTTAAAGGGTACAGTCTGGATAAACAGAAAAAAATATCAGACATACAGTTGATGTTTAATTTCTCATTACTTTCAGGATAAAGTTAATTCTTCTGGCACATATTATATTAGCTCTTGATCCTCGTCTGCCTGCCTGTCTCATTCTCTAGTCATACTTAACTTAGGTCATGCACCACACAGTGGTGTTTTAGTAGATGATGGACCACATATACTATGGTAGTCCCATGAGATTTTAATATCATATTTTTACTGTACCTTTTCTATGTTAAAATACACGAATACGGCCGGGCGCGGTGTCTCAAGCCTGTAATTCTAGCACTTTGGGAGGCCGAGGCGGGTGGATCACGAGGTCAAGAGATCGAGACCATCCTGGTCAACATGGTGAAACCCCGTCTCTACTAAAAATGCAAAAAATTAGCTGGGCATGGTGGTGCGTGCCTGTAATCCCGGCTACTCAGGAGGCTGAGGCAGGAGAATTGCCTGAACCCAGGAGGCGGAGGTTGC
>NW_016107518.1:2861146-2876747 GCF_001604975.1 Cebus imitator
AAAAATACACGAATACTTACCATTGTGTTACAGTTGCCTGTAGTATTCAGTGCAGTAACATGCTTTATAGATATGTAACCTAGGAGCAATAGGTTATAACATAAGGCCTAGGTGTGTAGTAGGCTATACTATCAGGTTTGTGTAAGTGCACTCTGTCATGCTGACACACAACAAAATTGTCTAATGGTGCATTTCTCAGAATGTACCTCTGTAATTAAGTGATACATGACTAATTGTTTTCCCTGAAGTTGGTATGTGTACCCTCCTTCCTTTTTAACTACGTAAAGGCAGTTCTCCTTGCCTTCTGGTTAATCTTTCAGATTTTGCATTCATTTACTCAGCCACTCTTTCACCAGATATATGTAATGAATGCTTACTCTGTGCTGTGTACTCACTGTCCATGGAAATTCCTCTTTACATCCTTTTTCCTTCTTGGATTGAATCTCAGGTGTCTATCTTTGAGTATGCATAATATCCTGGTCATTAATCATAAGCCCTAGCAACTCGGTATGATAGTTGCTAGATTACCTACTTTCTTACTACCTTGTAAGTCATTTGAGAACAGGAAGTAGATAACTTATTTCTATATTCCGTGTAGTAGTATAGTAGCCTAGAAATAATGTAGAGTCTGTCTTGGGGGATCTTGTGTACCATGTTTTAAACTTTTTATTTTATTTGCTTTACTGAAAGAAAAAATAAAAGACTCGTGACCATATGAATTTAACATGGATAACACTAACAGTACCCATAACACAATTATAATGGTATTTTTTTTTTTTTTTGAGACAGATTCTCACTCTGTCACCCAGGCCGGAGTGCAGTGGCGTGATCTTGGCTCACTGCACCCTCTGCATCCCAGGCTCAAACAGTTCTCCTGCCTAGCCTTCCGAGTAGCTGGGATTGCAGGTGCCTGCCACCATGCCTGGCTAATTTTTGCATTTTAGTAGAGACACAGTTTCACCATGTTAGCCAGGCTGGTCTTGAACTCCTGACCTCAGGTGATCATTCTGCTTCTATCTCCCAAAGTGCTGGGATTACAGGTGTGAGCCACCGTGCCTGGCCAATGGTAAATATTTTGAAATGGTCTGGATAGTATTTTACAGTGTCTCCAAATACTTGTCAACCTTATATGAAACTTTATTATTTATATCAACCAATTTTATTTTTCTTGTAGTGCCTATGTTGAAAAATATCTACTGGAGAAGTCCAGACTCGTTTATCAAGAGCATAATGAACGGTACGTATTTTTATTTGTGTAATTAGATGAAGTTAACATTTATATCATGCAGATTGACTTTTAAGGTCTTTGTGTATTATGACCCTTAATTCAGTTTACACCATGCATAGCTTTATGCGTAATTGCTATTTCTGTCATGGGTAGAACTTTTTGGTTTTTCAGAGGCTGCTAGGAGGAGATCTTTATTTGGTATATAGAACTATTGCCCTTTCTAAGCTCTAGGCAAACTGTCAGAACAAGTAAGCAGTTTCTCAGTTGTTCCTCATTGCTCTTGGTAAGCAATGTGCCTTGGGACTTTTCTCCCATTTCTTTTTATCTTTTTTTTTTTTTTTTTTGAGTCGGAGTTTCGCTCTTGTTACCCAGGCTGGAGTGCAATGGCGCAATCTCGGGCTCACCGCAACCTCTGCCTCCTGGGTTCAGGCAATTCTCCTGCCTCAGCCTCCTGAGTAGCTGGGATTACAGGCACGCGCCACCATGCCCAGCTAATTTTTTGTATTTTTAGTAGAGACAGGGTTTCACCATGTTGATCAGGATGGTCTCGATCTCTTGACCTCGTGATCCACCCGCCTCGGCCTCCCAAAGTGCTAGGATTACAGGTGTGAGCCACCGCGCCCGGCTCTTTTTCTCCCATTTCTTAGTGTTTTTTCTCTAATTTGAGAAAAAAGATTTCAATAAAGCTCTTAATTCCATTGAAATACTTGAGGTACATAGGTCTTTAGAGATGATATATGTGGTAGCCTTCAGATGGAGAAATAAAATAGAGAAATAAGTTAATTATTTGTTTCATCTACAGTGAGATAAAATAGTTGAGAGAGTTTGACCTACATTCAAATCTTGGATATGCCTTGGGCATCTCACTTAACTTCTCTGTTTCTTGGTTATTTATTACCATTTTAGAGATGGAAAACTATTAGTAACTTTTTCTAACACATTTTAATGATAATGAAATAAAGGGATATAACTCTTGCTTTCTTGGTTTTGGAGAATGAATGAGTGGTGAAGATCCAGTTTTCACAAACTGATTCTCTAAAAGAGTTTGTGAAGGATTGGGTTAATTCTTTAAACACTTGGTAGAATTTACCAGCAAAGCCATCTGGTTTTGGCTTTTATTTGTGTGAAATTTTGATTACTAATTAAAACACTTTAGTTATTATAGATCTTTTCAGACTTTATGTTTCATTTGTAGTCAGATTTGGTAGTTTTTATCTTTCTAGTAATTTGTCCATTTAATCTAGGTCGTCTAATTTGTTGCCAAAAACTTGTTTTGTAGTATCTCTTACAGTCTTTTTTATGTAAGTTGGGTAGTAATGTTCCTCTTTCATTCATTCCTGAATTTGAGTCTCTCTTTCTGTGTCTGTCTCATCAGTTTAGATAAAAGTTTGTTAATTTTGAAGACATTTTCAAAGAACCAATCTTTAGTTTCATTGATGTTCTCTATTTTCTTTTTTTATTTCCTATTTTTTAAATTTCTGCTCTGATACTTTTTATTTCCTTCCTTCTGCTTCCTTTGGATTTAGTTTGCCTTTTTCCCCCTAGTTTCTTAAGATGGATGGTTAGGTTCTACATTTGAGATCTTTTTTATGTGGGTTTACAGGTATAAAGTCCCTCTGAACACCGCCTCAGCTGTTTACATGTTTTGGTGTAGTGTTTTGTTTTTGTGCATCTTGGAGTATTTTATAATTTTGCTTGTGACTTCTTTAACCTACTGGTTATTTAGGAATGTGGTGCCAAATTTTCATGTGTTTGTACAGTGTTTTGGAAATTTGTTATTGATTTCTTATTTCATTGCAAAGTGTTTGGAGTAGTTGTATGATTTCAGTCTCCTTAAATTATTGAGACTTGTTTTCTAGTAGACTACACATGGTCTAGCCCGGAGAATACTCCATGTGGACTTGAAAAAGTATATCCTCCATATGTTGGCTCGAGTGTTCTATAAATATGTGTTAGGTCTAATTGGTATAGAGTAATTTTGAAGTCCTCTTTTTCTTTGTTCATCTTCTGTCTAGTTACTTTCTTCATTATTGAAAGTGGAGTATTGCAGACTGTCAGTATTATTGTTGAACTGTATACTTCTTCCCTTAGTTCTATCAAGTTATTTTTGTGGCCAGGTGCACTGACTCACACCTGTAATCCCAGCATTTTGGGAGACCAAGGTGAGCGGTTCATTTGAGATCAGGAGTTTTAGACCAGCCTGGCTAACATGTTGAAACTAAAAGTACAAAAACTAGCCAGGTGTGGTTGTATGCATCTGTAGTTCCAGCTACTTGAGAGGCTGAGTCAAGAGAATCACCTGAACCTGGAAGGTGGAGGTTGCACTGAGCCAAGGTTGCATCACTGCACTGCAGCCTGGGTGACAGTGCGACACTCTGTCTCAAAAAAAAAAAATTCTTTTGGCTCACTGTGTTTTTCGGTTCTCTTCTTAGGTGGTGTGAGCGCATACACGCGCGCACGCACACACAGTTCTATCTTCTTGACCACACGCACATGCACACGGGTTCTGTCTTCTTGACCACACACACACACACACGGTTCTGTCGTCTTGACCACACACACACACACACACACACACACACCCCTTCTTGACTCTAGGAACAAGTTTGGTCTTTAACCTTGTTTTACCTGGGATTAGTAAAGACTCCCCAGCTTGCTTTTGGATATCGCTTTCGTGGTATCTTTTTTCCATCTTTTTATTTTTAACCTATTTGTGTCTTTGAGTCTAAAGCTTGTCTCTTGTAAATAGCATGTAGGTGGACCATACATTTTATTTTTATCCATTCTGCCATTTATCTACCTTTAGATTATCTTTAATCTATTTATACTTAATGTAATTATTGATAAAGTAGGATTATGAATACCATTTTGCTATTTGTTTTCCATGTGTTAACAGTGTGGTTTTTTTTTGCTCTTCTGTTCCTACCTTCTGCATTAAATAAATGTTTTCTAGTATACCATTTTAATTTCATTGGCATTTCTTTTTATTATTTTTTATTTTCTTATTGGTTACCCTGGGTATTGTAGTTAAAATCTTAACTTATAACAATGTAATTTGGAATAATGACAGCTTAATTTTGATAGTATACAGCAAACTTCGCTTGTACGTAGATCTATTCCTTTCTTGCTGCTTTGCGCTGTAATTGTCATGCAAATTACTTATTTATGGTTGTACATCCATCAACACAGCTTTATAATTACTGCTTTATGTAATTTTTCAAGTTTAATAGGAAAAAGTGCTATAAATAAAAAATTGGTCAGGTGCAGTGGCGCATGCCTGTAATCCCAGCACCTTGGGAAGCCAGGGTGGGTGGATCACTTGAGGCCAGGAATTCAAGTCCAGTCTAGACAACATGGCAAAACCTTATCTCTACAAAAATTAGCTGGACGTGGTGGTGCACACCTGTAGTCCCAGCTGCTTGGGAGGCTGAGGTGAGAGGGTCCCTTGAAACAAGGTGGAGGTTGCAGTGAGCCAAGATCATGCCACTGCACTCCAGCCTGGGCAACAGAATGAGATCCTGTCAACCAGTCAGTCAATGATTAATTAATTTATACTATCTTTTATATTTACCTATGTAGTTACTTGTACCAGTGTTTTTTATTTTTTTATGTTTGCTCAAATCTTGTCCAGTGTCCTTTTATTTCAGTCAGAAAAATGAATTCCCTTTAGTGTTTCTTATAAGGCCCATCTGTAGCTATGAAGTCTCTTAGTTTTTGTTTATCTGGCAGTGTCCTAATTTCTCCTTTATTTTTCCTGGATATACCTTTTTTTTTTTTTTTTTTGAGACAAAGTCTCACTCTTGTTGCCCAGGATGGAGTGCAAGGGCGCAATCTAAGCTCACTGCAACCTCCGCCTCCCAGGTGCAAGCTATTCTCCTGCTTCAGCCTCCCAGGTAGCTGGGATTACAGGCTCCTGGTACCATGCCTGGCTAAGTTTTGTATTTTTAGTAGAGATGGGGTTTCACCATGTTGGCCAGGCCGGTCTCAAACTCCTGACCTCATGTGACCCGCCTGCCTTGGCCTCCCAAAGTGCTAGGATTACAGGTATGAGCCACTATGCCCGGCCAGATATACTCTTCTTAATTGACAATTATTTTTTCCTTTCAACGTTTTGAATACATTATCTGTCTGCCATGGTTCCTGATGAGAAATCAGCTGTTAATCTTATATTAGGATTTCTTGATGAGGAATTTCTCTCTTGGTGCTTTCAAAATTCTGTCTTTACCTTTGCCTTTCAAGAATTTTGGTTTGTCAAAATGTGGATTTCTTTGAGTTTATACTCTCTAGAGTTCTTTGAGTTTCTTGGATGTGCAGATTAATGTTTTCCATCAAATTTGGAGAGATATTTTGGCAATAGTTTTTTCAAATATTCTTTATGTTCCTTTCTTTTTTCTTAGTTTAGAACTCCCAGTATGTATGGGAGTCTTTTTAATGGTGTCTAGCAGGTCTCTGAGACCTTGTTTATTATTGTCTGTTTTTTTCCTTCTGTTTCTCAGACGAGATTCAGTTGACCTGTCTTCATGTTTGTTGATTGATTGTTCAAGTTCGGTGTTCTTTCTTCTGCCTACACATTTGCTGTTGAGCTCCTCTAGATACTTCTCCATTTCAGTTACATTTTTCAACTCCAGAATTTTTTAAATTAATTTCTTACAAGTCCTTTATATTTGATAGTCTCTCTTTGGTGAGACAGTGTTCTCATACTGAAGTTCTTTAAATGTGACTTTCTTTACTTCATTGAACACATTTAAAATAGCTGATTAAAATTTTGTCTGGTAAGTCTAATGTCTGGATTTTTTCAGGGACAGTTACTAATGAATACTTTTTCTACTTTGTATTGGCTGTACTGTCTTCTTTCTTTGCATGTATCATAATTTTTTTGTTGTTGTTGATGTTGAAAACTGGATTTTTTTGGCTGGATATGGTGACTCATGCCTGTAAGCCAGCGCTTTGGGAGATCAAGATGGGTAGATCTCCTGAGCTCCCACAAGTTCGAGACCAGCCTAGGCAACACAGGGAAACTGTCTCTACAAAAATTAGCCAGGTGTGGTGGTGCACACCTGTGGTCCCAGCTATTAGGGAGGCTAAAGTGGGAGAATCATTTGGGCCTAGGAGGTCGAGGCTGCAGTGAGTCATGAGCATGCCTCTGCCTTCCAGCTTGGGTGACAAATATCCTGTCTTTAAAAAAAAAACAAAATTGGATTTTAAAAATAATTTAATGTGGCAACTCTGGAAATGAGTCCCCTCCTTCCAGGGTTTGATTGTTTTGTGGCTTTTTTGAACTAATTTTAGAAAGTCGATATTCTTTTTTGAGGGTGGCTATTGAAGTACCTGCTCATTTAACTTAGTTGTCAGGTAATAACTGGAACAGAGATTTATTTAAATGCTTATAAACAGTAAGTAAGTCTCTCAGTCTTTGCCACAGGGCTCTCTATATATATTCTGTCGTGACTTCAACACTTAGCTAGGTATTTTACAAATCTACCTTAGCCTTTATTTTCTGCTTGTGCGACCTTCAAAGTTAACCAGAGGTGAGAGTTTATATTTCGTCTGGTCTTTTCTGAGAGCACATACAACCCTGGGCATGCCCACAGCGTTATGCATGCATATGGCCTTCTAGATTCTTAGGAAATTTATTGGAGCTTTTCAAAGCCAGTATGAAGATGCCATTCACCAGCTTTTCCTTTTAATTTTCTTCGTTTGCCTAACTTTGATCCACTGCTTTAGGAAATATGCTGATGAATGATTGCCTCAGTTTCTTTCTTTGAATGCCTCTGGGGCAAAGATCTTTGCACTATGTGAAGTCTGAATCAAGTCTTGTAGAGTCAGCCTTGAATATGGCTGCTTACAGGGAACCACCAGACAGTTCAAATAATGGTATTTCCTAGGGAATGAGGCTTTGAACAAGCTCAGACCCTTTTCTGACCTTTCTAGTGGCTGCCAGTCTTCTGATGTCCTCCAAGCTTGCAGGCTGTTGGTTTTCAAGCGGATGGAATAGGGCAACTTTAAAACATTACAAAGCCATTTTTACCAAGATTTAGCTATTTTTATTGAGTAAACACTCTTTGGGTTGCTGCAAGCTTTTGGTTAGTTTCCATAGTTCTGAAAAAGTTAATAATGACAGATTTTCCAGATTTCTCATTGGTTTTATGGAGGAGAGAATTTTCAGAGGTCCTAACTTTGTTATTTTGCTGCCTTCATCCCACTCTTTTGTATTCCATATCCAAAACATCATTCTATTTTTAGGAGTATTTAAATACTGAATTTATCACATTTATGTTAAAAAATGAAGCAAAGCTGATACATTTTACTAATTACTGTTTGCTTCTCCCTCCCCCGTTAAATGATAACCATAAATCACACATTATAAAATTATACTTCTTTGTTTCCCACAGGAACTATCATGTGTTCTATTACCTCCTGGCAGGAGCAAGTGAAGAAGAGAGATCAGCATTCCATCTTAAGCAACCAGAGGAATATCATTATCTCAATCAGGTGAGAGTTCATAAAAAGCGTTTTGAAGTGTGGGGCATTATTAAATTTAACGCTTCAAAAAAGTCTTTTTTCTAGTACTTTCTTTCCCAAACCTGGGAATGGGTATTAGCTAGCATTTTCATACATGTACTCTACAGATCTATGAGATGCAGTTCTCAGATTTTAAGATGATTACCACTCTCATATAAGTGTTAAAAGCTCATATACATATGTGCTTTTTGTTTTCTCTGAGATTCTTTAAGAAAATAATAATAAGCTGTATATTGATACTTCCATATTAGAAAACTTTTACTAAAGTGATTACCTTTTACAAACCCCAGGATATTAAATGTGACTAATGATTAATTCTTATCCTTTGCAAGGGATTACTTGAAACCTAATTTACATGTTTTGAAGTCTAATACACATACCTCTTTGCATGATACTATGATACTGACTTAGAGTATGACTATTTTTATAATTTAATGAACAGTCCTCTTAAACATTCAGTATGAAAATCATCAAAGGCAAATGGTTTAGAGAATTTGGATCTTCCCTCAGAACTCAAAATTTATCCCTAAACTTCCACATTAAGGAGTAATTCTCACTTTTCATTACATTGACTTTACTAATTTTATTTCTCGTAATAACACAAATTTTATAACCAGCATTAATGGAATTGGTAGAACAAACAGTAGATCATTTAAATAATAGATTGTCTTCCCTTATTTTTCTATTGTTGGGGGCAAGAGGTCATGTCTGTGTAAAGAAATTCCTTTATGACAGTTAAAGAAATCCTTATGAAGGTTTTGTAAACAAATTGACAACAGATGGTTCAAAGATTGCAGTATATATTTAGGGTTATGAAAGTTATATCTTTGGCTGGACACAGTGGCTCACACCTGTAATCCCAGCACTTTGGGAGGCTGAGGTGGGTGGATCACCTGAGGTCAGGAGTTCAAGACTGACCTGGCTGATGTGGTGAAACCTTGTCTCTACTCAAAATACAAAATAATTAGCTGGGTGTGGTGGTGCACACCTGTAATTCCAGCTGCTTGGGAGGCTTAGGCATGAGAGTGGCTTAAACCCGGGAAGCAAAGGTTGCAGTGAGCCAAGATTGTGCCACTGCACTCCAGCCTGGGCGACAGAGCGAGATTGTCTCAAAAAAAAAAAAAAAAAAAAAAAAAAAAGTTATACACTTAACTTTTCCCAAGATATACAATGTGTTGTATTAACTGTTATTTCTTAATTTTGAAACTATATATATTAGTATAATCTAACTTGACTTTGTATTAATACATTGAGAATTCTATTTAAAATATTGCTTTCTGATATAATATTAAACATTTTTACTAGGTAGAATTAACTAGCTTTTCAAAAATATTTGCTAATTCAGCTTTTGAGTTTTTTTCCTCCCCATTTTAAACTATTTGCGTTATATTTGGGTGATTAAAGATTTTCTTTTTTATAAAGTAATAATCTCTCATAAATAAGCTGATAGTTGTTAGTATTAGAGAAGTCCAGAATTTTGCTATTCTTTCAGATCTTTTTCTAATGAATGGCCATAGCATATTCCTGTCATAATGTCAGTTTTCGTAGGATATGGGACTCAGGTTATATAAATAACAGTCACTAGAGCCCATAGTGTTTATGAGTTGGGTAGAATAGTATACATTCTCCCAGAATCTGAATACTTACTTTGTCATTTCTTGTTTTATGCTGCTATGCCAAAAGCTTTTCAGTGGTTAGCAGCAGTGCTACCTGTACACCACATCTAAGAGATCATTAGAAAAGTATAATAACCGTTACTTCCTCCTAACTAATCTGCCTTACTTTCAGATAACAAAGAAACCCCTCAGACAGAGCTGGGATGATTATTGCTATGACTCTGAGCCGGTCAGTACAAGTACCTAAATATTTTGTGTTCCTGTCAAAGGGTCCTCACATTGCTCATTTGCATCCATCTGAAGATTTAGAATGCAAATCAGCTGAAATACAAAGAATCCTAGGAAGGAAGATAAATCAATGTTTAATTTCTTTGGAATGATTGATTTATATGTGTATAGTTGGTTGATTTGTATGAACTATAGTTTTTTCCCTTTTATTTTTTAAAATTATTTTTTAGTAGTTTCATCACCTGCATGAGTAGTAATTATCATTTATTTTAAAAAATTATATCCTTTATGTTTTATATATCAGCAGTGTTTTCATATAATGAATGCATGTGTATTTTTCTTTGATTTTTTCCCAATAGCAAGAGTCTATAGCCTTAATAAAATTATCCAAAAATAATTATTGAAATTCCTATAAATAAGTTTTTTTTTCATTTTAATTTTTGAGACAGAGTCTCTTTTGGGGGAGTACAGTGACATGATCTTGGTCCCCTGCAATCTCCATCTCCTGGATTCAAGTGATTCTCATGCCTCAGCCTCCCAAGTAGCTGGGATTACAGGCATGCGCCACCACGCCTGGGTAATTTTTCTATTTTTAGTGGAGATGGGATTTCGCCATGTTGGCCAGGCTGGTCTTGAACTCCTAGTGTCAAGTGATCTGCCCACCTCGGCCTTTCAAAGTGCTGGGATTACAGGCATAAACCACCATGCCCAGCCTATTTTACATTTTAAATTGAGTGATTTAAGGGGATATATGATGTAATGTAAAATGAATAGGTAAATTTTGCTTTAACTTAAAAAAAATTTTATTATTATGTTTTAATAAATATATTTTTAAATTAGAGACAGAGTCTCACTATGTTGCCCATGGTGGTCTTGAACCACTGGCCTCAAGTGATTCTCCTGCCTTGGCCTGTCAAAGTGCTGGGATTATAGGCATGAGCCACCACACCCAGCTAAATTTAGCTTTATGTGTTATATTTTATGACAAGTTTGTAACCATAAAAAGAGCACACAAATTTTTTTTCTTAAGTTTTCAATTAAGTCAGCTGTAAAAGGCTGAAAACACACACTAACCTTTCTATATCCATTAATTAACTAATGAATTAATTTATTAAATATTCTTTCTGAAAACATGTCTTAGTCCTTGCTCTAAAGAATCACAACTTTGGCTCTTACTGCATGTTTATAAACTTCACTAATTGCAGAACTAGCCTGTTTCACAGGTGAGAAGGATCAGTATACATGGATAATAATTTTTCCTGTAGGCAAATTTGTATTACTATTTCATTATCAAGTAATTTTGGAGTTTAGATTTAACATTTTGGGAAAAAATATGACATTTAAATTTATAGAATCTGATACATTTTAACTGAAAAAATTTAAGTTGTTATGCCATTCTTAGGAAGCTCCCCCTTTACCTTTTTCTTGTACTACACCAAGTGACCATGCCTCCTTGGAAAGCAGGTGGGGGACTGCAAACATACACTGCAGATAGAAGACTTGATCATCTGAGCTTACAGTGAAGTTGTGAACTGATCTGCTACTACTCAGAGACATTCTAAGTCATACTTACGAATTTTGGGGCCAAGAGTAGTGGCTCATGCCTGTAATTCAACACTTTCAGAAGCTGAGGTGGGAGAATTGCTTGAGACCAGGAGTTTGAGACTAGCCTGAGCAACAAAGCAATACCCTGTCTCTACAAAAAGTTAAAAATTAGCCAGGCATAGTGATGCACAGCTGTAGTTCCAGATATTCAGGAGGCTGAGGTAGGCAGATTGCTTGAGCCTAGGAAGTTGAGGCCACAGCGAGACAAGATCATACCATTACACTCCAGCCTGGGTGACACAGCAACACTCTATTTAAAAAAAAAAAAAAAAAAAATGGATTTGGGCTCTGAAGCAGATTGACCTGACATGAATACTGGCTAGTTTACTTTCCAGTTTCGAGACCTGCAGCAGGTCACTTAATTGTTTTGTTCTCATCATTTATTTTAAGGGTTAACAATGGTCTTTAAGTTTTATGAGTCTTAAGGTTGTGCATGTAAAGAACTTGATAGAGTGCATAATCCTTAGTAGGTGCATAGCAAATGTTGTTGCTACCATTGCTTCCACCATTGAAATAATCATTACTCGTCTTTCCCTTTAGAAGAACTTCGTAGTCATAATCTCCTCCTCCATTAATAATACTTTCATCACCATTATCCATTTATTATGTTTTAAAATTTATAGTTTGAAGATTAATTAATTTGATTGTTTTTCTTGTGTTAATTAATAAAAGTAAGCAGTTTGAGGATCTTTCATTTTCTGTTAGATCCTCCTTATAATATTATTGGGGACAAACAACTTTGTTTCCCTGTGAGTTATTAGAACTTATGTGACTAGTATTATAGGTAGAGAGGATTGTTTGAGTACTGTTATGTTGTACTGCGTTACTTACTTATTTTGTGGAATTGTATAAATGGTCCCAAGGAGACCTATAGTTAGAAAATAGCTTTTTACAAGGGACCTGTTGTTGCCTTTGTATGGTGATTTAATTCCATTTAAGGGTTATCCTATTAAATAAGCACAAACAGCTGTGTTGCATGGGTGAGTGCAGACGATTTGGAACTACATAGATTTTGGTTTGGCCAATCCTGTTATTTATAAGATTTTTTTTTAACTTTTGGAAAGTTATTTAACCTGTGAGTCTATTTTCTCATCTGTAAATGTATATATAACTATCTCCTTGTGTTTTGAGGTTTTAGTACCTCTCATGGTGACTGATAGGTAGAAGATACTTAATAAGTGCTATTTTCCTCCCAAATGGTAAAAAATTTATTATTATTATTAACATCTCAGCCTTTTTTCCTCAATTATAAAATATTGAGAATGAATTAAATACTGGCAATATGTTGGCTGATGTCTGCCATTGTACCTTAAAGCTGATCTAAATAACTTCAATGTAAAGTGTCAGTCAATCTTGCCTAATTCTTTTATTTATCTGAGCCTTGGATTTTAGGGTCCAACTATTAGGTAGAATTTTAATGATAATTGCGATAAGTGATAGTCTCAGGACACTATTGTGCCCACCATGCTGCAGAGGGATTTGACTGGTACTATTCTGTGGTGACAAAGCTCCAACCTTGGTCACTACTACCTTTACAGGAAACTAAATGTCTGTAATACCTGGAAGCTCGTTTTCTGTGAGGTAGACTTTCTATAGTGCTTTCAGGGATCATGATGCAACTTGGACAAGATGCCTTGAAATCATGTTTTCATCTGTTTTGTTTTAAGTATTTTTACAGCGTAAAGATTCCTACTGCCATACCCATCTGACAGTTTGTAAGTTTGTGGTCACACCTTTAAACATTGTCTTTCTGGCTTTATTCCTCACCCTCTGCCAGTCTAGTGTAAGGTCTCTGCATACTGTACATCTTTCTCTGCATATATTTTTCCATTTGAAAAGCACTTAACATCTGGCCAGGTGTGGTGGCTCATGCCTGTAATCCCAGCATTTTGTGAGGCCTAGGCAGGTGGATCACTTGAGGTCAAGAATTCAAGACCAGCCTGGCCAACGTCGTGAAACCCCGTCTCTACCAAAAAACCCCACAGAAATTAGTGGGTATGGTGATGCGTGCCTGTAGTTCCCACTACTCAGGAGGCTGAGGTGAGAGAGTCACTTGATCCTGGGAGGCAGAGGTTGCAGTGAGCCAAGATTTCACCACTGCACTCCAGCCTGGGTGACAAAGTGAGACCCTGTCTCAAAAAAATTAAATTAAAATTTAAAAAAGCACTTAGCATTCAGATTCTGTCTGTCTTTCTGGTTTTTTGAGGCAGGGTCTTGCTGTGTTGTCCAGGCTGGAGTGCAGTGGCTCAATCACAGCTCACCCACCGTGGCCTTAGCCTCCTGGACTCAAGTGGTCCACCTCACCCTCCTGAGGAATAGCTGGGACTACAGGCGCACACCACGGCACCTGTCTGATTTTTATGTTTTTTTTTGTAAAGTTAGGGTTTTGGTCATGTTGCCCAGGCTGATCTTGAACTCTTGGGCTCAAGCGATCTGCCTATCTCAGCCTCCCAAAGTGCTGGGATTACAGGCATGAGACACTGTGTCCTGTTCCATGTTATATTTGATTCTTATAAAACCTCTGGTGGTAGTCATGATTACCTTTCACACAAGAAGCAACATTGGCTCAGAATTTAAGCCAATTGTTTGTATGGTATAAAGCTTGTTAATAGTGTAGCAGGGATTCCAACCAAGCCTATGTTTTATCTCCTTTTTTCTTTTTTTGAGATGGAGTTTCGTTCCTGTTGCCCAGGCTGGAGTGCAGGGGTGCAATCTTGGCTCACTGCAACATCTGCCTCCCGGGTTCAAGCAATTCTCCTGCTTCAGCCTCCTGAGTAGCTGGGATTACAAGCATGTACCACCACACCTGGCTAATTTTGTGTTTTTAGTAGAGATGGGGTTTCTCCAGGTTGGTCAGTCTGGTCTCGACCTCCTGACCTTAGGTGAGCTGCCTGCCTCAGCCTACAGGTGTGACCTATCATGCCCAGCCTCTCCTTTTTTCTTTTTCTTTTTCTTTTTTTTTTTTTTTTTAGACGGAGTTTCACTCTTGTTACCCAGGCTGGAGTGCAATGACGTGATCTCGGCTCACCGCAACCTCCGCCTCCTGGGTTCAGGCAATTCTCCTGCCTCAGCCTCCTGAGTAGCTGGGATTACAGGCACGCGCCACCATGCCCAGCTAATTTTTTGTATTTTTAGTAGAGACGGGGTTTCACCATGTTGACCAGGATGGTCTCGATCTCTTGACCTCATGATCCACCCGCCTCGGCCTCCCAAAGTGCTGGGATTACAGGCTTGAGCCACCGTGCCCGGCCGCCTCTCCTTTTTTCTTAAGTTATCTCCAGTGTCTTTACTGACCTTCAAAGTCAGTCATTCCAGTTTGTGTCCTGTACTTTACACTGATAGTTATAAAAAAATATGATATTTTAAGAAAGAGTGACAAGATAGAAGAAAATATCTAATTTAACTCTATTCTCTTTCTTTCCCTCACATCTACACTAATTGCCTACTTCATGCTAGGTTTATCCTAGGCATTTGTGAATGAGAAGTGTGTCATCCCATACAAAGAGCAAGGTCTAATAGCAGGAAAGAGCATTTGGATATGTTTGTGGGGGGAATGTAGTGGCATGTTATCAAGTAAAAACAAGAACTTATACTGAGCTGACAGATTGCCTATGGTTTTTCAGTGGAAGGGGTCGTAACAGTTGTTGGTTAGTTCCCTGCCTTATCTTTTGAACGTTACCATTTCCTTGATCTCTGGCTGACTGGTATTTGGATCCTGGCACCTGAAGGCTTTTTCCAGAATCCTGGAAGGCCTTGGAACTTGTAGGGCCCTCTAGAAGTGACTTGGGAATTAACAGCTCCCTGCTCTGTCTCCAGAAGTCCTCAAACAATGACTGATGAGAGATAAGATGATATATAAGTACAGTAGTGCCCTTACCTCTCTAGGTTTTATATCGTTTCCCAAAAATAACCCTGGGATTAAATTCTGTTTACGCCCTGTGGTAACTACTTTCATCGTGTGTCCTGTTTAGCCTGTCTTCTCTTTCACTTTCTCACTTTCTCTGTGACTTGTATTTGACTCTTGGTCTATCTCAAGATCTGCCTCCCAGGGAGCCCAAAATAAGATAAAGGTGTTTCTGTTCTGGGAGATTTAATTTATCCTTAGTTTTTCTTCTATAGTTGTCATCAGACAAATAGAAAGGAATTAATACGCTTTTTAAAAAACTATGATATTTACTGAGACCACTTTGGGTTTCTGAAGAACACTTGATTAAGGATAACAGCAAATACAAATATATTTTAGTGCCTCTTTCAGTGTACTTCCCCGCTGTTTTGGTGGTGTTTTGTTTTTTTTTTTTTTTTCTTGCTCTGTTGTTTTTTTTTTTTTTTTTTTTTTTTTTTTTTTTTTTTATTTTTTGAATTGTTGCCAGGCACCAGGCTGGAGTGCAGTGGCACAATCTTG
>NW_016107518.1:2876766-2964297 GCF_001604975.1 Cebus imitator
TTTTGAGATGGAATCTTGCTCTGTTGCCAGGCTGGAGTGCAGTGGCACAATCTTGCCTCTTTGCAGCCTCCGCCTTCTGGGTTCAAGTGATTCCCCTGCCTCAGTCTCCTGAGTAGCTGGGACTACAGGTGCATGCCACCACATCTGGCTAATTTTTTGTATTTTTTAGTAGAGACTGGATTTCACCATGTTGGCCAGGATGGTCTCAGTCTCCTGACCTCATGATCCACCCACCTGGGCCTCCCAAAGTACTGGGATTATAGATGTGAGCCACCTTGCCCAGCATTTCTCAATATTTTATATACATTAATTATTCCATTCACTTTTGGGGCAGATTAGAACAGTGTTAGAAGAATGATTATTTACACATGTGGAAGCATAGACTCTCCCCCTTCCCTACCACTTGTGGTAGGAAAATATTTGTTAAATCATAAAATGAATGAACTGTTTGTGGTTTGAGAGTAGGGGGAAGAGGAGCAAGAGAGCTTTTTACAAAAGATTTGCTTACTATCGGTAAAAGAAGAATGCATTTAAAAATTTATTTTAGGGCCAGGCGCGATGGCTCACGCGTATAATCCCAGCACTTTGGGAGGCTAAGATGGGTGGACCACCTGAGGTTAGGAGTTCAAGACCAGCCTGGCCAACATTGTGACACTCTTGTCTCTGCTGAAAAATACAAGAAAATTAGCCAGGTGTGATGGTGCGCACCTGTAATTCCAGCTGCTTGGGAGGCTGAGACAGGAGAATTGCTTGAACCTGGAAGGCAGAGGTTGCACTGAGCGACATCACGCCATTGCATTCCAGCTGGGCAACAAGTGTAAGACCCTGTGTCCAAAAAAAAAAAAAATTATTTTAATGAGTAGGACATTGGCATGTCAGTAAAATGTCTTAAAATTACTTACCAAGAATTTTATAGTCAGAAAATTAAATGCATGGGCTCTCAGAAAAAACTTTCCTTGTGGTGAGTTTAAATTTTTAAACTATGCATATTCAACTCTCCATGTAGAGAATAAAAATATTGTTCATAACATTTCAAAACTTAATTTTAAACTTTAGATATTCATTAACTAGTACTTACGGTGCCAAAAACAGATTTTCTTGTACATGGTAAGTACTTGATAAATACTTCTTATAAAATAAATGAGCACCTTATTTCTGAAAAAGGAATGTCCATTCAATATTTATATATTATACAATAATTCAGTGACTTTATGCTTACCTAAATAATGACTTGTTTTTGGCACTGACTTCGCACTGGGTATCTGCAGTGAGTAAGACAATTAACAGTTCATGTAGTTCACTGAGTACTTGATAGAACATTCCCTAGGAAGATAGGCGTTAAAAATGTAAATACAAATGTGAGGAGGTTTTTGAAAGTGCAAGGGACTGTGAGAACATACAGTAAAGGGATTCAACGACTCACTTACTGTTTTGAAGATTTAGAGTATGTCTACCACTGTTGGACTGTTTTAGGACCTGAAATGCAAGGTTTATGCATGGTGTTTTAATCAGGTATTCCATAGCAATTTTTTTTTTTTCCTGTCTTGAAATGGTGTCGTGCTGTGTTGCCCAGGCTGGTCTCAAACTCCTGAATTCAAACAATCCTCCTACCTCAGTCTTCCAAGTAGCTGGAATTACAGGCGCGTGCCACCACCTGACTATCCACAACTATTTTTACTGACTCATATGGTGTGTTTTCTGAGGATTTTTATACATTCACGTATACTTCTTTCTTTCCTTGTTTGATTACCATGTTGTCTATTATTAGGACATAATTATATATGTATAAAATATATCAATAATTATGTATATGAATACATAGATATTTCATCTTTATATCTGCTGTAGATGTAACAGGCTGGTCGCAGTGGTTTACATCTGTAATTCCAGCACTTTGGGAGGCCTAGGTGGGCGGATTGCTTGAGTTCAGGAGTTCCAGACTGGCCTGGGCAACATAGTGAGACCCTGTCTCTATTAAAAATACAAAAAATCTAGCTGGTCATGGTAGGACTAGCTGGGTAGTCTCGTTACTTGGGAGGCTGAGGTGGAAGAATCACATGAGCCCAGGAGGTTGAAGCTGCAGTGAGCCAAGATTGTGCCACTGTACTCCAGCCTGAGCAACAATAATTAGGCCCTGTCTCAAAAAAAGAAAAAAAGAAACAAAAACGTATCTATATAAATCTATACATATGCATATAGATCTATTCAACTAAATTACTGCCTCTTCTAAAATTTATTTTTATGTCACAAATGTCTAGTTCAGTGCCTTACGTAGGGTGGTAAGCGCTTGTTAAATATTTGTTGAATAAATAATATTTGATGGTGGAATTGAGCACCCTTACATGCTTCGAATTTCTGAAACTCTTTAGAAGCACTCAGAATCAAGGTTGGTATCAACACATTTTATAAGTATAGCTAGCTCTTTATCTTAAGTTACATTTGAGATTCCAATTTGGTGATTGTGAAAGGGAGAAAGAAAAGTAACCTATTGGTATTTTGGTAGGTATGTGTTTAGTTTATGTACCTATAGTAAGATAAGAGTTCTAATGAATTTGACTATGTCTGACTATTCCACCAGCTCTAATTTGCACTTATACATACAGGCACGTATCATAAATTACCATATTTCTCAATGGCCCGCATTATTTTTAGATATACAATCTTGATTTTTAAACTTTTATTTTAAATAAGCAGGATTGCTTCATGGTGGAAGGAGAAGATTTGAGACATGACTTTGAGCGCCTACAACTTGCCATGGAAATGGTAGGATTTCTTCCCAAGACACGAAGACAGTGAGTTTACTTGTATTTTTATACCTCCAATAGAGAATACATGATATGTCTTTGAAAGATTTCTCTCTCTTGATCCTTTTAAACAGTTTTCTAAGTGGTGTTCCTCATCCACTGCCTCATCCATCTCAAGCATTATTTTGAATTCCTTTTTTGTCATAAATTCATGGAGAATCTGATGGAAGCTGACACTGTTCTTCTTGTAAAATGTACATTCTTAACAATTTGCATATAAATGCAGGAATTTGTGGTGCCCCTGAAGCCTATCCATGGACCTTACTCAAAACTTTTGCTTTATAACACCATTTTTATAGCTCTTCATTTTTTCTCTATCTTTGATCGCTAATCTTATTATTCATACTTATCAGATGCATGGTGTTTATTCTATCAAATGTTTTAAATTGTAAATCTAAACAAATCAAAAATATAAAAAGGTTGAGATAAAGATGAAATAAATTACATTTGAAACAAATTATTTAAAATTAAAGACTCAACCTTGGCTCTCACCAGAAAAAAATAGTTACTTACAAATTTTTTGAGGTAGGGAAGTAGTGTTAACGAATATGTCAGAACTGACTATATTGTTAATTTTTTTTTTCTTTTTTGAGACAGTGTCTCACTCTGTCACTCAGGCTGGAGTGCTTATTACAGCCTCAACCTCCCCAGGCTTAAATGATCCTCCCACCTCAACTTCCCAAGTAGTTGGGACTATAGGCTTGTGCCATCGCACCCAGCTAATTTTTGGCACATTGCCCAGGCTGGTCTTGAATTCTTGGGCTCAAGTAATGCACCGGCCTCAGTCTCTCAAAGTGCTAGGATTATCAGCGTAAGCCACTGCGCCCAACCTCTGTTAATTTTTAACCTCATGATTGATGAACCTATACTGAGAATAGGAGAAAATTACCTCTGCTGTTTTCTTGTTTGCTTATGTTTACATCATTGGTATGACTCTTTAATTAGCAGGCTATTTGCTAGAATCTTTTTGTGAGAAGTCAGTTAAAACTAAATAATATAATATGTAAGTTTGCATACCAACTCAATTGGTGACATAAACTACAGTTCACTGAAAGTTAGTGAATTAGAGTACCTCTCTCAATTTCTGTATTCTGTATTACTTCCACCTTACCCAGGATACCTAATTCACTGTATGTGATACCTGGCTGGTTGACATAGAGACACAATTTATATATGAAATAGTAGTGCAACTTAAATTTTTTTAGATATTGTATGTTGGGAATATAACGTTTACTTCTCATGCACCAACGGATTGTCTTCTGCACTTTCTTACATGACTGAATTCTGTATTGGAAACCACTGGAAATAATACGTTTCTAGTAGGCTGACCTTCAGTTAGACCCTTGTCTCACTAAAATTTTATCTTCACATATTCCCTAACACAAGTTTTACATTTTAACTAGACTTATCTTGTTCTCTAAAACATTATGTTGTATCCTGAACACTCGCTGTTTTCCCTGTTTGGAATGATATTTATCTCTTTTTCCACTCATTCAAGTTTCTTCAGTTGTTTGGATAGAGAACACATTATGTATACTGCCAGTCTTCAGTCCTGTGACTATGATAAACTCTGCTAAAAAATGACAATATTCTTTTCTACTAAGCATAGGTCTACCCCAGAATTCCTTTTAACATAACCTTGTAGGCAGCCTTAAATTTTGTATGTGAATTGAAACCCGTTTTCTTTAGAGCACTGTTTATGCTCTGCCTTTTTAACGAACTTTATACCTTAACTGTGCTTTGTTGCTGCCTTCTGTATTTTAAGATGTCTTGCCCTTTAGTATACTTATTTATTGTTACCTCCTAATGTAAGATTATACACTTTTTGAGAACAAGGTTTCTCATTCATATTTTAATATCTTTTTAATGTTGATTTGTAGTACTTTAGATGATTTGACGTTTATTATTGCTGGAGACTATCACGTATTTGTGCATGAGAACATTAATATGATTGTGAAGTCCAAAATATTGAAACAGTGTTAATTAGTAACCATATAAATGTCTATCAAAAATCATTTTTAAAAGTGGCTCATGAATTTGTTTTTGTCTTTTGACTTTCATTAGTTTCTGTTTCAGTTGATAGTTTATTCTTTAATTTAATCCAGAATAGCATTATGAATTATTTTTATAATAGACTTGTATTTCCTGTGAGTCATGTGAATGATTCAAACATTTAAAAACTTTAGGCCGGGCGTGGTGGCTCATGCCTGTAATCCAAGCACTTTGGAGGCCAAGGCGGGCGGATCACCTGAGGTCAGGAGTTCAAGACCAGGCTGACCAACATGGTGAAACCCCATCTTTATTTAAAAAAAAAATTTTAAATTATTTGAAAAATTAGATTTATAAGTTAGATGGTGATTTAGTACCTCTCAAATATTCCTGAGGTACTATCTCAGGTTTCTAAAGCAATGTCTTTGTTTTGGTTGGAATACTTCCTAATTTTAGGAAAACGTAGTGTTAAATTTTGCTAAGCCAAATTTTGTAAGACGTATTTATCCTAAGAAAATAACTGCATGTGACACAAAATTGTGTGTGTGTGTGTGTGTGTGTGTGTGTGTGTGTGTGTGTGTATAGATATGGAGATTGAGGAAGAGCTTTTCAATGGAGTATTCAGCTGTGTTAAATGCCTCTGAGATGTCAGATAAGTTAAGAACATAATATACTCTTCTTAGCTACATAGATGTCCTCGGTAACCTAAGATTCCAGAGTTAGCAGGAGTTGATGGGATATATGGCATAAGTGGAGAGATTAGTTGTTGGTTGGAGGGCACATACTCCTCTGACTCAGGAGGGGACTTTAGAATGGAGGATCCATATGAAAGTGTTTCATAGTAGAGCTTAATATAACCCACCTGGCTTCATACTTTAAGAAAAAAACACCATAATATGGTGTAGGAAAGCATTTTAAAAACATAATAAAAATCAGCTAGGATACTTGATAAAAAATACAGTTTCAAGGCCTTTCATTTAGAGATTATGATTCAGTTTATCTAAAACAGTATATAGGAAAAAAGCATTCCAGGCAGGATGAATAACATTTAGGAGGCATGGCCTTTTTAAAACACTATGACAAATTCAGGCAATAGCAGAGGTCCCTTTGAAATGACTATATAAGAGGTGGTGTAACACTTATATTAAGGTCATGAAAAGCATTTTGAACAGTATTTCCTGTGAGTCTGACATATAGTAAACCCTCTGTAAATTTTAGTAATTA
Source organism: Cebus imitator (assembly GCF_001604975.1). Classification (NCBI taxonomy): domain Eukaryota; kingdom Metazoa; phylum Chordata; class Mammalia; order Primates; family Cebidae; genus Cebus; species Cebus imitator. The sequence continues at coordinate 2,882,784 of NW_016107518.1, forward strand.
TTCCCATATTGCTTGTTTTCCAAAGACTAAATACTTCATATTTGTACTGGTTAGTTTGTTTCACTAGAATTTTAGAATGAAATGAGCTTTGGGAATGGACACAACTAAGCTATAATTTGTGATTTTATTTTCCCAGGATTTTCTCTCTTCTCTCAGCCATACTTCATTTGGGTAATATCTGTTACAAAAAGAAGACATATCGGGATGACTCCATTGATATCTGTAATCCTGAAGTTCTGCCTATTGTTTCAGAATTATTAGAAGTGAGTGATTACATTCTCAGTTGTCATTTCAAATACTTTGTAACTTTTTATTTTTTATTTATGTATTTTTGTAGGTGTAAATGGGTTAATGCTTTCTATTAATGTTTTTATTAGGCACTATTTTAAAATAGCATTTCCAAAAGATGGAATGTTTCCTGATAACCTGTCTGAGCTTGCTATTGAGTGTGGCAGAATCTTTAGAAAATTTGTGTTTTCTCCTCTGCCTCCCCTTGCTCCAGACATCCATAGTCCCTCAATTTGCTGGATAGGATGAATATTTCCACTCTAGACTGTATAATGTCCTGGGACTATACTAACTTTTCTCTTCATAGTTGAGATTTCTTCTCATGCTAAGATTTTGATTAGATGATTTTATTTCAAGATGGGGTATCTGGGTTGGTGGAGAAAAAAAGATACTACTTTTTTTTCTTCATGGGTTGAATAGGACCTAAAGGTTCTCGTCTCCTACCATGCTGCTTCTTATATCAAGGCCTTTATTACCTGATTCTGTCTTCCTGGAGTGATGATTTCTCACATTTTATTAGCTAACGTCTCTCTTGCCCACTAGCTTCTCATCTTGCCAGATTTATCCTATCAGATGGGGTGTCATTTCTTAATAGGCCCTATTGTCTGGCATAGCAAGGAAATACAGGTATGTATACTAACCTGTGTATATATACACATATCTGTACATATTTTAATACGTAACCATCTGTATGGAAAGCTAAAAATGAGTTCATGATGATGTGTTCAACTTTAATCCATTCCCAAATGGATCATTCTAGCCCTCTTCCCTTGATTATCTGTGAACTCTCACTTCAACAATGAGAAGGATGTCTCCTATCCTTTGCCATCCATTTATTTGTTTAATTCCAGTATACATGTATAATGGTATCAAAATTGTTAACCTGTACCCATCTGGGAAATGACTTTTTCAGCTAGAATACAGTGCTTATGTGCAATTCCTTTTGCCTTTAATCCTACAGACTTCACTCATTTCCAAAACTACTCAGAACAGCACCTTTTCCTTCCACCCCATTTTTGTTGAGGTTTCATATATTTGTCATTCATGCAGTTTTCTCATCATGGCCTACATTCCTTCCTAGAATCCCCCAGTCTTTTAAGTAATTTTTAATATTTGCATACATTAGGTTGTACTCTTCATGCTATTTAGTTTTTGACAGATGTAAGAAGTCATGTGTCCACTATTATAGTATCATACAGAATAGTTTCACTGCCTTAAAAATCCCCTGTGCTTTACCTGTTCAACCCCTCCCCCTAAACTGCCGGCAACCACTTTTTTACTAGATGTATAGATTTGTTCTTTATGGCATGTAAGATAATTGAATCATATAATATGTAGATTTTTCAGACTGACTTGTTTTACTTAGTAATATGCACTTAAGATTTACTCATGTCTGGCTGGGTGTGGTGGCTCATGCCTGCAATCCCAGCACATTGAGAGGCTGAGGCAGGTGAGTCGTTTGAGCCCTGGGAGTTCAAGACCAGCCTGGGCAACATAGGAAGAGTCCATGTCTACTAAAAACAAAACAAAACAAAAATCCAAAACACAAAAACTAGCTGGGCGTGGTGACATGTGCTTGTAGTCCCAGCTGCTTTTTAGGTTGAGGTGGGAGGCTTGAACCCACGAGGCGGAGGTTACAGTGAGCTTAGATTGCACCACTACAGTGTAGTCTGGATGACAGAGTGAGACCCTGTCTCCAGAAACAAAAAAAAGATTCATTCATGTCTTTCATTAGCTTGATAGCTCATTTCTTTTTATCATGGGGTAATATTCCATTATATAGATGTACCATAGTTTATTTATTTACCTGTTGAAGGACACTTTGGTTGTTTGCAGTTTTTGGCAATTATGAATAGCTTCCTTTTTTTAGATTAAAATATGATTCATCTTCCAAATCTTGGTTCATAGGTTACTTCATATGGTTTAACTTTTAAGTGGTCTAAACTGACTCCCTAAATACAGAGCATTTGTTTCTGCTTAGCATAATTTAGCTTTGTAGCATAAAGTTAATTGTTTACTAGTTTGTGTTTGTTGTAGGGCTGCAGTGCTCTTTGAGAGCAATGGATACCTCTCTTATTTATCTAACCATACAGTGTTTATTTTTTCTGTACATAATTGGGCATTGCTTATTAACTTCAGTGGAATGATAGCCTGGCAGAAGAGGCAGGAGAAGGGAGTACCTTGAATTGGAACTAGACTTACTAAAAAGAAGTTCTACCAGGAGATGGAGTGTGGTACTTGAGGTTGTAATTTTGAAGATCATGAAGGTCAGAGAACAGATGGCATTTTAGTCAGGTATTTCACGTGGTAATTTAGTGAAGCATTTGGTACTGTGACAGGGCATTGTGGCTAATGGTCTTACTTATAAGTCTAGGCAATTCAGCAGAAACCAAGATTTCTGTGTCTAGTGCTTCATTTCTTCCTTGGTAAGAGACTGATAAGAACAATTTAGACAACTCTAAGACGAACTCAGGTGTGGGTTTAAAAGAAAAAATAAATCTAATTCTGAGAATTGGGCTAACCAGTGTTAAAGACAATGGCAAATGTGATTTGACAGTAAATCTGACTTTTGAACCCCAGCTTCTTAAATTTCTTCTTGTGTATAGTTTGGATTGATTCTAGGGCTGAGTTTTAGTATTAAGTAGAAAGAAAATAGCTTCAAAGTTCAGGAGCTGAAGAAAATGCCTACCATGGTGTCCCATCTTTAGTCAGTACTTAGAAATTATTTTAGAAAATGGTTGCCTCTAGTTGGTTAAGACTGATAATAATTGCAATCTTAAGGCTTTGGTTGAAATAGGGTACAAAGATAAACACATTTGTTTATTTAACATTTAAATTCTTTAGTTGAGATTTAATTTAATTCCTCTCCTTCCCATAGTGATTTAATTCAGTGATAAGTATAGAAGAACAAATGTCTTCAAATTAGTGGTTTAGTTTTATTTATTTACTTTTCAGTTATTTTTTTTAGTTATCTGAGGCAGTAGTGAAAGTTTTGAGTCTTTACTAATGCCTATTTGCATGGATACTTGTGAAAATTATTGAAAGATGAACAAACTCCAATAGATAAATTGTGGGTAATTGTGGAGGATGTTTTTGTTGTGAGATATTAGAACTGTCATCATTACCAAAAACTATTCATTTTTTAGCAGGTTTATCTATTTTGAGTATATTTTAACATCTGTTGAAACAATATAAAGAATAGTCTTTTGTTTTTTGTTTTTTTGAGATGGACTCTGACTCTTGTTGCCCCAAGTAGCTGAGATTACAGGCATGCGCCACCACGCCCAGCTAATTTTGTATTTTTAGTAGAAATGGGGTTTCACCATGTTGGTTCAGCTGGTCTTGAACTCTTGACCTCAAGTGATCCACCTACCTCAGCCTCCCAGAGTGTTGGGATTACAGGCATGAGACTGCACCCGGCCAAGAATAGGTTTTTAATTACATACCAGGTTTCTAATTAGGTAAATATGAGACACTTTGTAGAATGGATATTGAAGCCATTGCTACTTGTTCTGTATTAATGGTTTTTGAGTATTCTAAAAGTAATATATTTAAGAATTTTTAGAAAATTATAGAGGTAGCTGATTAAAAAATCGTGAATTGGGTAATATTTTCTTTAGGATGCTTACCAAATATGATAAGCAAGATGAGTATGTTTTGGGGTTGTGTGGGTATGCATAGATCTATGTACAATCTTAGTCAGGTTTTCGAGCTAGTTAATGAGAACTCATGAAATGGTTGAAAGGTTTTGTAGCCTGGCTCCTTTTTCTGCATTTAGAAGGCTCATTAGCAGAGAATAATATGTTCCTTAAGGGTTTCAGAGAGATCAACCTTATGAGCAACTGTATTTGATGTCTTTTTTTTTTCTTTTTTTTTTTTTTAGGAAATAAAATTGTTATCCTTTATTTCCTTGAAAATATATCCAATTCTGATTATTTGCTCATTTAAAAGAAAGCATTGCTAATATATTATTAATACATTTGAGGCACCAAATAAATTGCCTGAAAATAATGTCATGAAATCCAAATTATGGCTAAATGTTCTTTCCTATCACATGACTATTTAACTATAATATAGTCTAAAATGTTTAGCTGAATTTAGGATATTGAAAAAAATCAAGTGACTCAAAATATTTGTATTAAAACATGAAGTCTGCTAAATCAGTTTTACTTCTATTACAGTAATGTAGGCTTATATTCTTGAATCACAGTATACTTACTACATTAATAGATAAGACGAAATCAGTAGTTCAAATCCCAGGGATTGCTTTGATGGTCTTGTAAATATTTCCTTTCTGTTCCATGTTAACTAATTTTTTAGTTAAATAGATTTTCAAATTTGGCTTGAGTCATTTTGATAATTTGTGTTTTTCTAAAAGTTATGTATTAAATGTTTAGAATTTATTGCTTTTGAGTTCTTTGTAAATAGCCTGTTAATCTTTAAAATTTTTTCTCTATAGTATTAGCTATTTGTTTCTTAGATTTTGTCTTTTGTTTTGTGTGAGATTTGTCTTTCATGTTTTCAAAGAATTGGCCTTTAGATTGGTCAGTTCTAACATTTTACTTACTATGTATTAATTTGTTTTAGCATATTTTCTTCCTTTTTTCTGTTATGAAATGTTTCCAGCACACACTATTATATAGAAAACAATATAATCAACCCTTATTAATTCACAGCCCTACTCAAGTAACAAAATATTTCATATAATTGAAGCCCACTGTGTACCCTTGTACCTTGTCCCCGCCAGAGGTAACCACTATTATCAATTTGGTGTTTATCATTTCTATTCTTGTTTCTATATTTTCAGTATAGATAGATGTTTTTATAAAGAATATATAGTTCTGCATGTTTTCAGTCTTTATATAAGTGTTCTTTTTATTTTATTTTACTTGAGTTCTGGGATACATATGCAGACCTTGCAGGATTGTTACATAGGTATACACATGCCATGGTGGTTTTGCTGCCTCCATCCCCCTGTCATCTACATTAGATATTTCTCCTAATGTTATCCTTCCCTAATCTCCCCACTCCCTACTATCCCTCCCTTAGCCCCAACCCCACAACAGACCCCAGTGTGTGATGTTCCCCTACCTGGGTCCGTGTGTTTTCATTGTTCAACAACCACTTATGAGTGAGAACATGCGGTGTGTGGTTTTCTGTTCTTGTATCAGTTTAGTGAGAATGATGGTTTCCAGATTCATCCATGTCCCTGCAAAGGACATGAACTCACCATTTTTTATGGCTGCATAGCATTCCATTGTGTATGTGTGCCACTTTTTCTTTATCTACGCTATCATTAATGGGCATTTGGGTTGGTTCCAAGTCTTTGCTATTGTAAACAGTGCTGCAGTGAACATACATGTGCATGTGTGTTTATAATTGAATGATTTATAATCCTTTGGGATATACCCAGTAATAGGATTGCTGGGTCAAATGGTATTTTTATTTCTAGATCTTTTAGGAATTGCCACACTGTCTTCCACAATGGTTAAACTAATTTACACTCCCACCAACAGTGTAGAAGCGTTCCTATTTCTCCACATCCTCTCCAGCATCTGTTGTCTCCATATTTTTTAATGATCGCTGTTCTAACTGGCGTGAGATGGTATCTCAATGTGGTTTTGATTTGCATTTCTCTATTGACCAGTGATGATGAGCATTTTTTCATATGTTTGTTGGCCTCATAAATGTCTTCTTTTGAAAAGTGTCTGTTCATATCCTTCACCCATTTTTTGATGGGGTTGTTTGTTTTTTTCTTGTAGATTCTGGATATTAGCCCTTTGTCAGATGGGTAGCTTGCAAAAACTTGTTCTCATTCTGTTGGTTGCCGGTTCACTCTAATGATTGTTTCTTTTGATATGCAGAAACTGTTAAGATTAGTTAGATCCCATTTGTCTATTTTGGCCTTTGTTGCCATTGCTTTTGGTGTTTTAGTGGTGCAATCCTTGCCTATGCCTGTCGCCTGATGGTATTGCCTAGATTTTCTTCTAGGGTTTTTATGGTGTTAGGTCTTATGTTTAAATCTTTAATCCATCTGGAGTTAATTTTTGTATAACGTATAAGGAAGGGGTCCAGTTTCAGCTTTCTGCACATGGCTTGCCAGTTTTCCCAACACCATTTATTAAACAGGGAATCCTTTCCCCATTGCTTGTTTTTGTCATGTTTGTCTAAGATCAGATGGTTGTAGGTGTGTGGCGTTACTTCCGAGGCCTCTGTTCTGTTCCATTGGTCTCTGTCTCCGTTTTGGTACCAGTACCATGGTGTTTTGATTACTGGAGCCTTGTAGTGTAGTTTGAAGTCAGGTACCGTGATGCCTCTAGTTTTGTTCTTTTTGCTTAGGATTGTTTTGGCTATGCAGGCTCTTTTTTGGTTCCATATAAAGTTTAAGGTTTTTTTTTTCCAGTTCTGTGAAGAAGGTCAGTGGTAGCTTGATGGGGATAGCATTGAATCTATAAATTACTTTGGACAGTATGGCCATTTTCATGATACTGATTCTTCCTAACCATGAGCATGGAGGCATGGAATGTTTTGCCATCTGTTTGTGTTCTGTTTTTTCATCTGTTTGTGTCTTTCTCTTTTTCCATCTGTTTTTGAGATGTAGTTTTGCTCTTGTTGCCCAGGCTGGAGTGCAATGGCACAATCTCGGCTTACCACAACCTCTGTCTCCCAGGTTCAAGCGATCCTCCTGTCTCAGCCTCCCAAGTAGCTGAGATTACAGGCATGTGCTACCATGCCCAGCTAATTTTCGTATCGTTAGTAGAGATGAGGTTTCTCCATGTTGGTCAGGCTGGTCTAGAACTCCCAACGTCAGGTGATCTGCCAGCTTTGGCCTCCGTTAAGTGCTGGGATTACAGGCGTGAGCCACCGCACCTGGCCTATGAATGTTATACTGTATGTATGATTCTGGAACTTGGCTTTTTTCATTCCATAGTTTTGAGGTCTTTCATTGAAAGACCTGTTTTTGAGGTCTTTCAATGCTGATTTCTATATTCTAGATTTTTTTTTGTATTCTTTTTTGAATATTCTTTTTCGTATATTCTAGATTTTTTTTTTTGTTCTTTTTTTGTATAAGAGTCCATGATATGCGACTGGGCTCAGTAGCTCACACTTGTAATCCTAGCACTTTGAGAGTCCAAGGCAGGTGGATTGCTTGACCTTAGGAGTTCAAGACCAGCCTGGGCAACATGACGAAACCCTGTCTCTAACAAAAATACAAAAATTAGCTGGGTATGGTGGCATGTGCCTGTAGTCCCAGGCTAGAGTGCAAGGGCACAGTCATGGCTCACTGCAGCTTTGATCTCCTCAGCTCAAGCAATCTTCCCACCTCAGTTTCCTGAGTACCTGGGAGTTCAGGCATGTGCCCCCATGCCTGGCTGATTGTAAATTTTACTTTTATTAGAGACGAGGTCTTGCTGGTGTTGTCCAAGCTACTCTTGAACTTCTGAAATCAAGCCGTCCTATGCCTTGGCCTCCTAAAATGTTGGGATTATAGGTGTGAGTCACCGCACCCAGCCAATATTTATTTTTGGTAATTCCAGAAATATACCTCACAATATAGCTTTGGATTTTAATACATTTTTTTCTTGTTGATTTTGTCATTTTTTTGTAATCTGGTATTATTTTGGTTCCTTAATGTATTTTAAATAAATCTAAAAGGTTGAGACTTTTTATTTAAATTTGGTTGGTTGTTTTTGGCTTTACTGCATTTTGTGAAGTTAATAATGCCTCAAAATTATTTTCAGTTGTAGGAATTTGAGAGTTGATCAGTGAAGGCTCTGAAAGGTGTTATATTTGCTAGATAATATTTATCCATTCAGTGTGGTTGAAAGTTGTTCTTTAAAAGATTATTATTGATCTATCATACATTGTTGGTGGCAGGGAAATGCCTCTTTCTATCGTTTTATAATCCAATCTCCTCCTTTTAATCTTTTTTTTTTTTTTGAGACGGAGTTTCGCTCTTGTTACCCAGGCTGGAGTGCAATGGCCAGATCTCGGCTCACCGCAACCTCCGCCTCCTGGGTTCAGGCAATTCTCCTGCCTCAGCCTCCTGAGTAGCTGGGACTACAGGCACGCGCCACCATGCCCAGATAATTTTTTGTACTTTTAGTAGAGACGGGGTTTCACCATGTGGACCAGGATGGCCTTGATCTCTTGACCTTGTGATCCACCTGCCTCGGCCTCCCAAAGTGCTGGGATTACAGGCTTGAGCCACCGCGCCCAGCAATCTTTTTTTTTGAGATGGAGTCTGGCTTTGTCACCCAGGCTGGAGTGCAGTGGCGTGATCTTGGCTCACTGCAACCTCTGCCTCCCCGGTTCAAGCGATTCTCCTGCCTCAGCAACTTGAGTAGCTATGCTTAGAGGTGTGCACCACCATGCCTGGCTAACTTTTGTGTTTTTGGTCAAGACAGGGTTTCCCAACAGCCTGGTTGGCCAGGCTGTTCTCGAATTCCTGACCTCAAGTGATCTGCCCACCTTAGCCTCCTAAGGTGCTGGGATTACAGTCGTGAGCTACCACTCCTAGCTGTTATAATCTAGTATTTTTTTACCTGACAAATTTTTATATTGTCTACATAAAATTTTATGAATGTTATGTTTTTATTATGTATGGATACTTTTATAAAATGTCCTTGTTTTACCACTTCATGCCTATCATCATGACAAAATTCTGAGGTTTAATAACATTAAATATCGTCAAGGTTTGGAAGAAACAGGAACTCTCAGTGCTACTGCTGAGAGAGCATATTGGTAAAAATTATGTATAGGAGTTCGGCAGTATTCTCTACAGCTGAAAATATGCGTGCTCTAACCTTATACTTTTAGGTTTGTTCTTCACAGAAACTTTTGAACTCATGTGCAAGAATATTCATTGTGGTTTATTTTCTAATCATGCAAAATTGTAAATAGTGTAAATGACTACAAAGAGGAGAATGGATTACACACTGTGGTATATTTATATGCTGCAGTGCTATGTAGCAGTTAATTTAGATCAACCTTACTCATTTTATCAACGTGGTGTGTGCCTGTAGTCCCAGCTACTTGGGAGGCTGAAGCAGGAGAATTGCTCCAGCCCGGGAGGTCGAGGCAGCAGTGAATCGACATTGCACCGCTGCACTGAAGCCTAGGTGACAGAATGAGACTCTGTCTCAAAAAATAATGATAATTTAAAAAGTGTCCATATAGTTATATCTGGAAAACATATGGACAATATGATACTATATAGGTAAACATTAAATTCATTTGACAATATAGCATAGTGTTTATGAATATGTTTAATACATATAAAAAGTATAGAAATGTGAGATAGTATTTCACCTCAGTGGAGAGAGTGAGAACAAAGGAAGTGTCAATTTTATCTTAAAGTTTATCATTCATGAATAAGAAGAAACATCTGAAACTTAAGTATTTTTTGGAATATTCTTAGAATTCAAGATTCATGAAGAAGAAATATCTGAAACATAAATAAGTATATTTTGGAATATTTCTGGAATTCAAGAAATGCTATCACTTTTTAGTCCTTGCCTCTAGTTTGTGGGATTATAGTTGATCATCTTAAAATGTTTTTTTTGTACTGTTCTGTATTTTCTACATTCTGCACAATGAAACATCTTTCTCTATTATGATCAGAAAGCAAACTTTAATTTGAAAGACCCATTTGTCTTTTGAGTGGGACACTTAAATTCCATTTGGCCAGTATTAAAATTGCCCACTGTATTTTCTTTTTTCTCTGTTGTGTATTTGCTAATCTCATTAAGCTTCCCCCCCTCTATTTGGCGTTTTCAAAAGATAATTCAACCCATTGTCATAAATCTTAATATTGAGTTTACTTTTCTGTTTTATAGGTTAAAGAAGAGATGCTGTTTGAAGCATTAGTTACAAGGAAGACGGTGACAGTGGGAGAAAAGCTTATTTTACCGTACAAACTGGCAGAGGTATGATGGATTTTATTTTAGATGAAAGCGTTCTGGACATTGTTAGAAGTTTGCGTTTTTTCTTAACAGCATGAAAATGACATGGCAAAAGGTGTTGATTAAAATGTTTTCTAGGCCTTTGAAATTTGATTGTGAATTTTCCATTGATTTAGAAACTTAAATTTAATGTGATTGTGAGCAGTAGGCTTGCATTTTTCTCCAAGGATCTTAATTTCTTCATTTCTAACTTTCATGTTATTAATATGGGGTAGATAGATGGCAGGTCGCATTATAAATGAGCAGTATGTGATCCAATTAATTATTTTTCTTGAGACAGTTTCTTCCAGCACATTATACTTTTTTGGTTAACTTTTTCATTTGTTGGCTACTTGTTTGCAGTTCTTTCTGGTTGTCTTTTCTTTTTTCTTTATCTGTAAAAGGTAGAGTCCCTTTTAGAGATAGAGAAAGAAAGAAACAAACAGTCTTTGTTTCTTTTTCTCTATATTCTTCATTGAGGTTATCTTACCCAGTCCTATTAGTTTAAATATCATCTGTATACTGAGGCTCCTAGATGAGATTTGTTGCTACTGTTACACTGCTCAGCTCTATAGGGGTAAGAAAGTTATTAAAAAGCCACTATTTTATGGAGTAATTTTATCAAAAGTGATGACAAATTGAAGTATGATGATTATTATAAAAATGGGACAGGAATATGAGCTTAGAAGATTAGAAGACAGAGGTGAGGAAAGTGTGATTGAATTCTCGAGAATGTTTTTTAAGCTTGACCTTGATCCATTTATCTCACCGCCTAACTGTGTCTTAAAGTCCACATTTTTTCTTATCATATTATAGTCTTCTGTGAGAGCTTCTTTCTAAACAGTAAGAAAGCCAAATCATAAGAGTTTTATATTTCTTTTATATAAAATAAAGATTCAATACTTTTTACATTTTCTTTCACTTCCCTTTTCTTTTTTAAAAAATTTAACTTTTAAGTTCAGAGATATATGTGCAGGTTTGTTATATAGGTTTGTCATGGGGGTTTGTTGCAGAGATTATTTCATCACCCAGGTATTAAACCTAGTACCCATTAGTTATTTTTCCTGATCCTCTCCTTCCTCCCACTCTCCACCATTCCCTGTATGTCTCCATGTGTTCTCATCATTTGGCTTCCACTTATAAGTGAGAACATGCAGTGTTTGGTGGTCTGTTCCTGCGTTTATTTGAGATGGATAATGGTCTCCAGCTTCATCCATCTTCCTGCAAAGGACGTGATTTTGTTCTTATTTATGGCTGCATTGTATTCCATGGTGTGTAGGCACCACATTTCTTTATGCAGTCTATCATTGATGGGCATTTAGGTTGATTCCATCTCTTTGCTATGTGAATAGTGCTGCAGTGAACGCATGCATATGTCTTTATGATAGAATGATTTCTATTCCTTTGGATATGTACCCAATAATCGGATTACTGGATTGAGTGGTAGTTTTGCTTTCATGTCTTTGAGGAATTGCCACACTCTTTTCCGGTGGTTGAACTAATTTACACTCCCTCCAATAGTGTATAAACATTCCTTTTTCTCCGCAACCTCACCGGCATCTGTTGGTTTTTTGAGTTTTTAACAATAGCCATGTGAATCGCTTGAGATGGTATCTCATTGTGGTTTTGATTTGCATTTCTTTAATGGCCATACCACCTTTTTCATTACAAAATTTTTTTGTGTTTATTTTCATTTTTAGCTTTGAATTTAACCTTCCGAGATTATTTTTTATCCCCTGCTTTGTTTTTGTTTATATTTGTTTGGTGTATTTATAACTTTAATAAATATATAAAAACCCTCTTTTTGTGCCCAGAAATGTGCAGAGCATTAGGGGTGTTACGGGGAGCCGTACTTAAGAGTTTAAGTATTTTATCTGAAGGGTAATGCAAAGCTCTTAAAAGTGTTTAAAGAAAAATCTTTTAAAAATTTAAGATTTTTTTTTTTATTTTAAGGAGCAATGTGGAAGCAGTGTTTAGAATCATTTGGAGGAATGTATTCATTTTTATAGCTGTGTAAGCAACTTAGCGACAATATATAACACAGACTTAATATCTTGACAGTTTCCATGGGTCATGAGTCTGGGTACAGGTTGGTTGAGTCCTCTGCCCAGGGCCTCACCAGACTAAAATTAAGATGTCCATCAGGGGTATAATGTATCATCTCAGGCTTACGGTTCTCTTCCAAGGTCACAGGTGGTTGCCAGGATTCAGTTTCTTGTGATTGTGGGACTGGGCACCTAGTTTTCTGTTGCTGTTGGATGTCTGTCGGGTACCTTTCTTAGCAATTAGAGGCTGATGTTACTTTTTTTGTCATGTGGCCCTGCCTACAGCATGGCAGTTTGCTTCTTCAGGGCCAGCAGGAGACTCTATATTGATAACAGAACTCAAATCCCTTTTGAGGAGCTTTTTCTGATTATGTCAGTCCTATCCAGGATGATCTCTCTTTAATTAAAAAATCAACTGGTTTGTGTTTTTATATTTTTAAATTTCCTTCATTTTTATCATGTAACATCAGCTTCATATGGCAGTGAAAGCCATCATATTTATAGTTCTGCCGATACTTATGAGGAGGGGATTATACAGAACTTGTACCCCCAGGGGATGGGAATCTTGAGGGCTATCTTAGGTTTTGGTCACAAGCTTACCTATATAACAAACCTGCGGGAGTGGATGTAGAGAGGTGAGTTCGGAGGCTGCAGTAGTGAGAATGGTATTTGCTTTGTGTACAGTGGTGACATATTCATAGGGAGAAATGTACAGATTTAAAAAGAAAAGAATTTGATCATTAAATCAACAGGACCTTGTAATGACTTGAATAATAGGAAGCAAGGCAAAAAAAGGTGGTATAAAGTATGAGTCTTAATTTCTGGTTTACACAGCTGTAAGAATATTGGTACCCTTCAGTGAAAGAGGAAACACTAAATGAGATCTTGTTTGGATGGGATAATATTACTTGGTATTTAGGTTTATTGAGGTTAAGCTATGAAAGATGGACATGCATTTCAGAGAAAAGGGCTGAATATAAAATTGGGAGTTACTTATTGTATTGGTATGTCTGGATTCTATGACTATGGTATTTATAAAAGTGGCACATTATATAAACCGTAAATGCTGTAGTTAGACTTCAGTTTTTATCTTAGTCTGAAGGTCTCTTTTAACTAAAAAATTCAACCCATTGATAAAATTTAATAATGTTTATATGCTTATTCTGTGTCTTACACTTGTTGATTTAGTTTTAAAATATTGTACTTTTCCTGAATTTTATCAGATTATCTTCATTTTCCTTTCTTTCTGAGGAAAAATTATACAGTGGTCTTCTATTACATTTTCTTTCTTTCTTTTTTTTGAGACAGAGTCTTGCTCTGTCACCAGGCTAGAGTGCAGTGGCTTGATATTGGCTCACTGCAACCTCTGCTTCCCAGGTTCAAGTGATTCTGCTGCCTCAGCCTCCCGAGTAGCTGGGATTACAGGGGCCTGCCACCATGCCCAGCTAATTTTTGTATTTTTAATAGAGACAGGGTTTCACCATGTTGGCCAGGATGATCTTGATCTCTTGACCTTCTGATTCACCGCCTTGGCCTCCCAAAGTGCTGGGATTACAGGTGTGAGCCACGGCGCCCGGCTCTATTATATTTTCATGCCATTGTTGCTTTTCTTGATAGTTCACCTTGTGCTCGGATTTCACTCCCAAGGATTCAACCATTTGCATATTAAAAATACTGTAAAACTCTACAACAATGAAAAATATACAGGTTTCTAGTGTCGGAGGTAGGAATTTGGTACCAGTCTTCTTTCTGCTATTGTAGTCAGTTATTTTTTGGCGTAGAAACTTGAAACTTTTTTTCTTTGATATTCAGAAATTAATTCATCATCTATGTGGTAGCTTGTAGTATTAACTTCTTTTTACAGATGTGTAAGCAGTAGCTTAAGAGTTTAAGTAACTTAGTCCCAATTATGCAGCTAGAATAAGTAGAAAAACAAATTGGAAGATAGTCATGTTCTTAATCATTACTCTCTAATTTCTTTATACTTTCTAAACAGAGTTATAAATATATACCTGAATATACAAGATTCAAAATAAGCCCCTAATTAAATTACTAGGATTTATATTCTTCTAAGTACCAAGACTCAATTCTGTAAGACATGTGCCCCACCCTCCCCCCTTTTTGGGTAAATTTATGCTTTCTAAATGGTTAAATTCTTTGTTTGTTTTTTTTTTTTTAAGAATAATTTCAGACTTAACAGGAAAATAGAGAAGATGGTATAGAGAATTTTTATAAACTTGGAAAGCTTAGAGTGAGGAAGACATAAATTTTGTAAATACGTAATGAAGGAATTGTTTCTCTCTTTGAGGATAGAGTAATTCTAGAGGGTATACTATGGGTGACAAGCTGAAGACAACTATCAGTGTAATTATGGTTGTATTAGTGTATCTTTTAAGAGGGTGATTAGGATTCCACAGAAACTGATGACTTTTTGCTAATAGATTTACTTTTCTGTCTAGAATACTCTTACCCACTTTAACTGTCAAGGTCATTTGTTTGTAAACTTCCAATTATATATCTTCTTTCCTAGGGGAAATATATATCCCAATTTTTAGTAAACATGTTTTAACTAAGTGACCTACATTTTGTTTCTCTTTCATGGCAGTTTTAGCCTAGATTCTCTGAGTGTGACTATTTGTATGAATACATAAAGAAAACATAAATTATAGATTTTTTACTTTGAGAGAAAAATTAGTTTCTAATTCAGAATAGTAAGTTTCTTTTTTGAATGAGAGCAGAAAACTTTGTTATAGGATCTTAATCATATCATTGTCAGTTCTACATGCACTTGTAATCCTTTTGTTTTTCAGGCTGTGACAGTGAGGAACTCCATGGCTAAGTCTCTATATAGTGCCCTGTTTGACTGGATAGTTTTTCGAATTAATCATGCACTCCTGAATAGTAAAGATTTAGAACATAATATCAAGGTAATGATACATTGGATTATCGTATGTTTTCCCCTGAAAACTATTTTAATTAAGTAGTTAATACATGAAATTTAAAAACACAGAATTATATAGAATAATAAGTAAGGAATCCCTTTTATTTGTTACTTACTACCCTGTTCAGAAGAGTTGTTCTCTGTGTCTTTCAGGCCTTTTTTCGTATGTGTTTTTACCTTTCAAATGTGTATATTCAGAGTTGCTTTAAAAAATATAGATAGAATCATGCTCTCTGTATTCTTTCAAACATGTATATTTTTTTTTTTACCAAGTATCTCTTGAAATATTTTCTGTATTATTATATATCTGGACCTTGCTATTTTAAAAAATGCTATAGAGTATGATGTGTACCATAAATCCATCCATTAAAAATATACTATTTTTGTTTTATTGTTATAAACAATGCTGAAACCAATATTCTTTTACTTATCTTTGTGTACATTTATCTAGGATAAAGTTCCCAAAGTGGGATTGGTGGGTTTTTGTTGTTGTTGTTGTTTTAAAAAAAAAGATGGAGTCTTGCTCTGTTGTCCAGGCTGGAGTGCAGTGGCATGATCTCAGCTCACTACAACTTCCACCTTCCAGATTCAAGCAATTCTCTTGCCTCAGCCTCCTGAGTAGCTAGAATAATGGGTACCCACAACCACACCTGGCTTATTTTTGTATTTTTAGTAGAGGTGGAGTTTTACCTGTTGGCCAGGCTAGTCTTGAATTCTTGACCTCAGGTGGTCCACCTGCGGCGGTCACCCAAAGTGCTAGGATTATAGGCATGAGCTACCATGCCCAGCCGATTGCTGATTTTAAGGTTAGATACATTTAAAAAATTAGATGCTTTCCAAAAAAGAGTGTAGATTTTCAGCAGCAGTGTGTGAAAGCACCTGATCCCCTACACCTTTGCCTACATTGAATGTATCAGTATTTACATCTCTTAATCTCATAAGGGGAATGGTTCTATTTTATTGCATTATTTTTAATAATAGATAAAAGCTTTTAGCACTGTTCAACATTTTAAACCTTGTACTTTTTTTTTTTTAATAAATGTTTTTAACTTTAAGAAACCATATGTTCCAGCCAGGTACGGTGGCTCACGCCTGTAATCCCAGCGTTTTGGGAGGCCAAGACGAGTGGATCACCTCCACTCAAGCGTTTGAGAACAGCCTGGCCAATTTGGTGAAACCCCGTCTCTACCAGAAATACAAAAAATTAGCCAGGAATGGTGCTACACACTGGTAACGCCAGCTGCTTGGGAGGCTGAGGCAGGAGAATCTCATGAACCCCAGTGGCAGAGGTTACAGTAAGCTGAGATCGCACCACTGTACCCCAGCCTGGATGACAGAGTGAGACTCCATCTCAAAAAAAAAAAAAAAAAAAGAAACCATATGTTCTGATGTCTAGTTTCACTCAATCTTCATGAGGTTGTTAAAATGTACTAACTTGGTTCTTAAAGAAGAATTCCATTTTTTGGGATATAGAAGTCAAAATAGGAAAAATTATATGGTCTTCTAGGCATAGTCAGAAGTAACTTTCTTCTCCTGATCCTTCATTTAAATAACCTTTTCATTTCCCCACACTCTGTTTTTTTCCATTCCCTTTTAGATCTTAGGGATTTCTGAGATTTATTAAGATAACAGGTCACTAACCTTGCTTCATACATTTCTGTAATCTATAGATTATATTTATTAACATTTTAAATGTATTCTTATAATTAGGATGAAAGTAAGATAAAGATAACTAAAATACTTTTAATTCATGATAATTTAGGTTGAATACTGGCCAAACACAATCCCCTGTGCACTGCTTTAGAAGAATTGAGCATTGATTTGTTACTTATATTGTGGATATTTTTCATTAAATACATTTAAACATTACTTTTAACCAAAACTTTCTCTTGTTTTACAGACATTGTCCATTGGTGTTCTTGATATTTTTGGGTTTGAAGATTATGAAAATAACAGCTTTGAACAGTTCTGTATTAATTTTGCTAATGAACGTTTACAGCACTACTTTAATCAGCATATCTTTAAATTGGAACAAGTGAGTACCTAAATATATATACACTTGTCCCCCATCACACATATCTGTTGAGTCATATTCATAACAATTCACTTTATTTTTTCACACATTTTATTGATTTATATAGTATTTATATTAAATATTGAAATGTGCCTTTACAAACAAGAATAACAAGTAAATTGGCTTGGGAACAAACACAGTTGCCTCTTTGTGTATGTAAACTCAATTGATGGGGTTAGAAGTGTATGAGATGCAACAGAGTAGCCTGGTAGCTTTGTTTATCATAATATCAGTTGTAATATTAAAAGAATGTAGAGCACATAATAAGCATTTTAAATCTTGTCTTTCAATATAAATATTGTAGTCCACATATCATTGTAAGCAGATGACAGAGGTTTTATAGTCTCCAAATAGATTTGCTGGCCAGGCGCGGTGCCTCATACCTGTAATCCCAGCACTTTGGAAGGCTGAGGCAGGTGGATCTCTTGAGCTCAGGAGTTAGAGACCAACCTGGGCAGCATGGCAAAACGTTGTCTCTACAAAAAATATAAAAATTAGCCAGATTTGGTGTTGTATGCCTGTAGTCCCAGTTACTCAGGAGGCTGAAGTGGGAGGATCACCTGAGCCTGGGTGGTGTAGGTTGCAGTGAGCTGTGTTTGAGCCACTGCTTGCCAGACTGGGCAACAGAATGAGACTGTCTCAAAAAAAGGTTTTTTTGCTTATATATGCTTATTTGACCACATCTTTGTTGTTTTTGCTGGGATGTGTGTTTTTTTAGAGATGGGTCTTCTTGCTCTGTCACCCAAGCTGAAGTACAATGGCATAATCTTGAATCACTGTGTCGACCTCCCACAGTCCTCCACCTTAGCCACCCAAGAGCTGGGACCATAGGTGCACATCACCATACCCAGCTAAGTTTTGTTTTTATTTTTGGTAGAGACAAGATGTCACTCTGTTGCTCAGGCTGGTCTCAAACTCTTAGGCTCAAGTGATCCTCCCACCTTGGCCTCCCAAAGTGCTAGAATTACAGGCGTGAGCTACCACAACTGGCTTTGAATGAACCTTTGAATAAAAAGATGTGTGTATTTGTTTTGTTTTTATTGCTGGTGTTGATATTTTTCTTCTTTGTTCTTTTTCTTTCACACAAGGGTTTAGAAATAATGGTGTTGATTTTTAATTGCTACCGTGGGCTTGGTCACTGTGTGTAATGCTAAGTACAGTCAATGGGTCCTCCTTACCTTTGGGTTTTACATCCAAACATTCAACCCATGGCTGATACAAAACTACTGATACAAACCTACAGACACAGAGGGCTGACTGTACTAAGCCATTTTATATAAGAGACTTGAGCATCTGTGGATTTGATATCCACAGGGGTCCTGGAACCAATCCCTTGAGGATATGGAGGGCCAGCTGTATGCTTGTTTGATTGCTTTGGTCTCTTAGTTCTAAGATGGAATGGAGGAGCTTATTAATAGAATCTCAGGTCAACACAGAGTGTAGATACAAAGAACAAGAATGATGTAGAGAGACCAAGATGGGTAATGTGTGAGAATCTCGAGATTGAGATTAAGTTAGTATAAAAAGAATGGGCTTTCAGTTTCTATGAGAATTATTAGGGTAAAGTGAGGTTCAAACAAAATGTGAGCTTTGTCTCTAAACTAAGGTTGAAATCAGTAATAGGTTTACATTGTACCCCAGAATTTGTGTATGAAGATATAGGCAGACACAGGCTTCATAAAACTCAAGGGAAATGGTAAGAATAGAGAATGAACAGAAATACAATAGCTAGCAGGTCGACAGAAAAGGGGGGAGAAAAGACCTCTACATCATCAAGTCTCCAATAATTGGATCTTGTTGCTCTCTGTCTTAGCTTTTTAAAAAAAGTGCCTCTAGTTTGCTTAAAGGATATAATGGCTGGTTAATAATAGAATGACAATATTAGTCCTGGCCAACTTGATGAATGCTTAAAGTTTTAAACACAACCTTTTAGCTCGATGCTACACTAGAACTTTGGGAAGATAATATTGTTATAATATTAGCTACCACTTAGAAGTTATGTAATGTTACTTTTCAGTCAGTACTGTTTTGATATTGTAGTTTTTCAGATTATGTCTAAAGCCAGTATTCAAACCTTAACACTCTGGCTCTGTAGTGTTTTCTTTTAACCAAAAGGCAAGCTGGGATTGCTGTGTAAGTCTCTTGATTCAGTCCAAGGCTCTTACATAAATCATACTAAATTAATATTCTTTATCCCTTACAAATAAATATATGTGTTAGAAGGGTGAGGGAATGCATTTTGTTGTCTAGGTTCTATATTTTACAGAGCAGAACATCAACTGCTCTGTGGATCATTGAACAAAAGATTGGTTAAATTGCTTTTGAAGAAGAAAAGCATTCTTTATTGTAAACTGAAATTATTCTTACCTTTTCTAGAAGTCTAGATTAGACAGAAAGCCAGAAGAAATGCCTTGGTCATAAACATATTATATAAAAATTAAAAAAACCTTAAAGTTTATGGAAAATATATTCAAAACTACTTGGAAGTTGGGTGATTCTCATTTACTTGCTACCCTGAATGTCAAAGTTTTGGCCAATGCAGTGCAGTTAGGGATCAGAATCTTGTTAAGTGTCTTATTTATATGTACATCATTGGGAACTGGTATGAGATGGGCACTCAGTGATTATTTGTAAAGTTCAGTTGAGTATAAAATCAGTTAAGGTAAAAATTATTTAAAAAGATAAAGTATCACAGGTACATTTGTAGGAAAAATCTTGAATATGATGACTGTGGTTTCTTACTAAATTTTGTCGAAAAGAAGTACACTTGCACATAGGATGGGAAAGAGATGTAATAATCGCCGTATGGTAAATGCTATAATCAGATATAAGGTAAAGTAGTTACACAAAGGATGAGGTTGATTGGAACTACCTGAAAGCTGCAAAAATTTCCCAGGGTTGATTATGGTATATAGTTTCAAACAGTGAGCTGGAGCTCACTATATTGTCAATGGGAAAAGATATTTTAGGCAAAGGTAACATTATACACATTGTACTTAAAACTGTGGACTTACATGTCATGCAGAGAAGATTAGAAGTTTTCAGACAATGATAAGCTATTTGAAATATATTTTAGCAGAGGACTTTAATTGGACTGAAGAGCAGTGAACTGGAAAAAGGAGAAAAATCGTCAAACTAGTTGAAGTACTGTCCTGCATAACTTGATGAGGATATGTTCTGAGAAATGCATTATTGGGTGATTTTGCTGTTGCATGAACATCATCCTGTATTTACACAAATCTGGTGGTGTAGCCTACTACACACGTAGGCTGTATGGTATAGCCTATTGCTCCTATGCTACAAACCTGTACAGTGTGCTACACTGAATATTGTAGATAATTGTAACACAATGGCAAGTATTTGTGTAACTAAATATACCTAAACATAGAAAAGATACAGTAAAAATATGATATAAAAGAAAAAATGGTATGTTTACATAGGGCACCTACCATGATTAGAGCTTGCAGGAGTGAAAATTACTCTGTGTGAGACGTTGGGTGAGTGGTGATAAAGGCCTAGGACATTATTGTACACACACTACTTAGACTTTATAAACACTGTACACTTAAGTTACACTAAATTTGCTAAGTTTTTTCTTTTTAAGTTTTTCTTTAAATTAACCTGAGCCTACTGTAATGTTTTTACTTTATAAACTTTTTTACCGTTTTGACTTTTTTAGTAGCAGTTTAAAACACAAACACATCGTACAGCTCTACAAAAATGTTTTCTCTTTTTGTAATTATAAGCTTTTTTCTATTAATTTTTTAAAAACTTTGTTAAAAGCAAAGACACATACATACATATTAGAATGTATACATACATATTACCATACCATATTAGTATAGGCTTACACAGGGTCAGGATCAAGACGTAGGTAGACATTATGAATTTTTCTGCTTCATTATAAGATTATGGGATCACTACTGTATTTGCAGTTGGTCCTTGACCGAAATGTCATTGTGTGGCACATGACTATAGACTGGGTGAGTGATTCTGAATCCTGAATCAAGGTAGTGGTAGAGACCATAATGTAGAATAAGAGACAGGCCTAAAGAGGTTTCTGATATTTGAAAGTACAGCCATCCCTGGGTATTCACGGAAGATTGAGTTCAAGACCTCCCTCACCCCCTCGCAAAGAATACCAAAATCCACAGATGCTCAAGTCCCTTATATAAAATTGCATAGTATTTGCACATAACCTATGCACGTTCTCCAGTACTCTTTAGATGATTTCTCAGCTTCTTAATACAGTGTAAATGTTATGTAATTAATTGTTATACTGTATAAGTTTATGTTTTTTATTGTATTTTTATTTTTTCTAAATATTTTTGATATGTGGTTGGTTGGATCCACAAATGTGGAACCTGCAGATTCGCAGGGCCAATTGTATGTTTTCTGTTATTATTTATATAACTGCCGTCTTTTTTTTCTTTACCTGCTGAGAATTATCCTTCATCTTATTGATTCATCAGTAAATTGAACGACAGTTGTGTGTCAGGCAGTGTGCTAAGCATAGAAGTTAGAAAATTTAGAGTGCAGGGATCTTATTTAAGGAGCTCATAATCTTGCAAGTTTTTGTTTCATCCATTCTACTTCTGTTGTTATCAGACTAGAAACTTTTAATGATCCTTACCTTGGAGAACTCAAAAAAACTCAACAACATACATTTGAAGGCATTGGAGTACCTTCAAATAAGTTTTTTCAGAGCCTAGACTATAAGAAAGAAATCTAGGGAAGTGAGCCCAGCGTTTGGGTGTTGCTTTGTTCCTAGAGCCATTTCCCTATTTTTGTAGTGTTTCTGATTCTAAAAGGGCCAGGCTTGAGAGTATGAGGACTTGAGCAGAGTTTTCTCCTGATTCAAAAGTAAGGAGGAGGCCCTTGGTAATTCCTATAGGCTTTAGATTGAGACCCCCGAAGGGTTATATCTTAGACATAAAAGTACACCAGAAGTGAATCTGTCATCATAGGGACTGAAGCCCAGTTTAAAATCATCTCAGTTCCCAATTAGGTTTAAAATAATAGAGAATTTGTAGTAGTCTTAGCCTCCTGCCAAGAGCAAATACAGTGTACACTAGAAGAAGTCATCCAGCTGCTAAAATTACCTTTACAATTTTTCATATACAGCATTTGGTACTCAGTCCAAAACAGAGAGAAAGAGACAGAGACAGACATACATGGAGGCAAACCAGCCTGAGTAAAAACCAAGAGAAATGTGGCCAGGTGTGGTGGCTCATGCTTATAATCCCAGCACTTTGGGAGGCTGAGGTGGGTGGATCACTTGAGGTCAGGAGTTCAAGACCAGCCTGGTCAATATGGTGAAACCCCCTCTTTACTAAAAATACAAAAATTAGCCTGGCATGGTGACACATACTGGTAATCCCAGCTACACCTGAGACTGAGGCAGGAGAATTGCTTGAACCCAGGAGGTGGAGGTTGCAGTGAGCTGAGATCATACCACTGCACTCCAGCATGGTGACAAAGTGAGACTGTGTCTCAAAAACAAAACCAAACCAAGAGAAATGAGATAATAGTACCACAGTGATATTAGCAGACAGGGACTTGAAAGTAACTATGCTTTCAAGAAATTTTTTAAAAATAAGAGGCAATATTTTTATTAAAGAACTGCAAATTACTTTAAAAAAATCCCAAATTGGGAAAAACCTAGAACTAAAAAGTACAGTGAAATTAAGAAGACACAGATAGTTTTTAATAGTAAGATACATGTTAGTAAAATTAGTAAATTGGAAGATAGACCAGAAGAAAATACCGATCGTAATGAATGAAGATTAAAAAAAAGACTTATACTCTAAGACCATAGTGAAAAGATCTAACATGTGCCATAGGACTTTTGGAAAAAAAAAAAAAAAAACCCAACAAGCATACATATGAAAAGCTCTAAGAATCCAAGCCATGTTAAGTACAAAGATAGTTAAACCTAGAAAATTATAGTAAACCAGAGACAGTGAAAAAAGTTTAAAAAGCTACCTAGAGGAAACAAAAGACTACAGATGCTTCTTTGGATGGGTAAGTTGAAAATTTTCTTTTCTTTTTTTTTTTTGACGAAGTCTCGCTCTGTCACCAGGCTGGAGTGCAGTGGCGTGATCTCGGCTCACTGCAACCTCCACCTCCTGGGTTCAAGCAATTCTCCTGCCTCAGCCTCCCGAGTAGCTGGGACTACAGGCGCACGCCACCATGCCCAGCTAATTTTTGTATTTTTAGTAGAGATGGGGTTTCACCATGTTGACCAGGATGGTCTTGATCTCTTAACCTTGTGATCCACCTGCCCCAGCCTCCCAGAGTGCTGGGATTACAGGCGCACGCCACCATGCCCAGCTAATTTTTGTATTTTTAGTAGAGTCTGGGTTTCACCATGTTGACCAGGATGGTCTTGATCCCTTAACCTTGTGATCCACCTGCCTCGGCCTCCCAGAGTGCTGGGATTATAGGTGTGAGCCACCACGCCTGGCCGAATTGAAAATATTTTAAGTAAAAAATGCATTTATTACACCTACTAAGGGTCACAGCTTAATATAATGTACCTTAAGTGTGCTCAGAACACTTATATTAGCCTACAATTGGGCAAAATCATCTAGCACACCTGTTTTATAATAAAATTATTGAATATGTCATGTGCCATATATTACTAGCCTGGGAAAAGATCAAAGTTCAAAGTATGAAGAAATTATCGCAGCTTAACACCATTATAAAGTTGAATCATCGTAAGTCAGGGACATCTCTGTCTTTAAAGGTGCAACAATAATACTTGCCAGTCAGCCGTTTAGTGGAAATAGGGGAAGCTAGGAGACAATGGGATTTTTTCCTTAGAACTGAAGTATGTTGTTTAGGCAGTAAATTATTCCTGATTGTAGCTCAGGTGCAGGAAGGAATGAAGAGCAATGAAAATTTATAAAAAAGTCGGGGTAGGGCACAATGCTTATACCTGTAATCCCAGCAATTTGGGAGGCCAAGGTGGGTGGATCACAAGGTCAGGAGTTTGAGACCAGCTGGTCTCGAATGGTGAAGCCCCGTGTCTACTAAAAATACAAAAATTAGCCGGTATTGGTGGCGGGCGCCTGCAGTCCCCGCTACTTGGGAGACTCAGGCAGGAGAATTGCTTGAACCCAGGAGGTGGAGGTTGCAGTGAACCAGGATCGTGCCACTGACTCCAGCCTAGGTGACCGAGCAAGACTCTGTCTAAAATAAAATAAAATAAAATAAAATAAAAGTCATTGAATCTAAATGAATATTAACTAAATTAGACAAAGTTAAAAGTAACTTTTATGGTTTAAATAGAACTTTTTAGGCTGACACACCTGTAATCGCAGCACTTTGGGAGGCCAAGGCAAGTGGATCACCTGAGGTCAGGAATTTGAGACCAGCTTAGCCAACATGGTGAAACCCTGTCTCTACTAAAAATATAAAAATCAGCTGAGCATGGTGGTGGGCACCTGTATGTAATCTCAGTTACTCAGGAGGCTGAGGCAGGAGGCAGAAGTTGCAATGAACCAAGATTGTGCTGTTGTACTCCACTCGGTGACAGAGCGAGACTCCATCTCAAAAAATAAAAAAAAATTAAATAAAAACAGACACTACTTACTGTTTAACTAGAACTAAAATACATGACAATAATAGCATATATAAATCAGGAGTAAATAGAATTTAATATATTCTAAGATCTTTGTATTAAATGATAAGTTACGGAGATACTATTTCTGTTAGTGGTAAGTTAAGGATACATGTTTTCTAGCATTGCCAAAAATAGTAAAAGAATATAAAACTTTTGAAAAGGTAATAGAGAGGATAAGTAAAGTAAAAACACTCAAACGGTCCAGAAGAAAGCAAGAAATAAAAGAAATGCCATCAAAGTCAGACAAAGAACAAGTAATAAGATGTTTGATTTATTCTCACAAATACAGAGATTGCATTAAATATAATTGATTCATTGCTCCTACTAGAAGCTATAATACAAAACTAAACTGATTGTTGCTTATGAGAGACATTTTAAATATAAGTATATAGAAAGATTAAAAGCTGGGTGAAGATTTAGCAGTCCTTATAAAAAAAGTAGTTATATTAATAACACATTTCAAGCATTACTAGAGATAAAAAGGAGTATTTAACAATGCTACCCTTTAGAATGCTAAAGGGTTTCCTGGGAAGTGTACAGTCCAAAATTTATAAGTATCTGATAGCATAACCTTGAAATATATAAGCAAAAATGAATAAAACTCGAAGAAAAATACATTTGCAATCGTAGTGTAATGTTTTAACATATCTTGCTGACTTGCTGATAGAGTAAGTGTTCAAAAAGCTGGTAAGGATATAGAAGATTTAAAATATCTGGATGATAGTGCGTTTGTGGACATCCATCTCTGACTATCCTTCAGATCAGAATGTCAGTTTCTTGTCCTTAGGCCTGAAACCTTATCAATTAAGGATATAGAATATTTAAAAATCAAATATATAACTGATATGCATAGAACACTGCATCAGCTTCTGCAGAATGTACCTTTTTTTTTCAATTTTGGATGGAATATTCACAAAATTTGTTTATATCCTGGACCATAAAGCAAAAGTCAAATTTCCAAGGCTTGAAATGACAGATTTTAATACTATAATAAAATAATACCTGAAACCAGTAAGTAAAAGATAACTAAAAATTACTTATATGATTAAAAATTAGGAAATAATATTTTAAATAGTCTAGAAGTTGAACGTACTTAATGAACATGTTACATATTAAAACTGTGGGATATGGCTAAAGCCATACTTAGAGGAACATTTTATAGCTCTTAGAAGATTTTTGTTGAAAATTAGTGATCCCTGTCAACAGTTGGGAAAAAAGCCAGCAAACGAAACCAGAGGTAAGTAGAAAAAATGAAATAATACCAATAAAAGAGGAAATTAATAAAAGTGAAAACAAGTATACCGTGGGAGCGGATCAACCAAACCAAAAGTAAATCTTTCAAAGGGCTAATACTATTGATGAACCCCTCAAAGAATTCATCTGAGAGAGAGAGACAGAGAGGGATATAAATAACCAAACGCATGGTAAAAGCTTTTCCATCTGTATTACCCTATCCCTGTTATTTTCTGCAAGATGAATAAATTGTTATTTTTGTTTTTGGTTTTTCTAGGAGGAATATAGAACTGAAGGTATCAGCTGGCACAACATAGATTATATTGATAATACCTGCTGCATAAATCTTATTAGCAAAAAACCAACAGGACTGCTTCATCTTTTGGATGAAGAAAGCAAGTGAGTGTAATTTTCGATTTTGTTATTGGCTGTTTTGGTTTTTTATGTCTTTTTAAGTTTAAACTTTTTTTTTACATTACCAAATAAAGAGCCAAAGGTTTTTTTGTGTGTACAATTTTTTTAATCTGTGTATGTTTCTAGGTAATTAGGATGGACTTCATTACTTGAGTTCATTTTTTTAAAGTTCTTCTAGATTTATTCAATACACTTTGATGTTAAACTTGCTGACTTTTTTTTTTTGGTCACATGTTTCTTTCTTTGTAAATTGAGTTTTATATATGCGATGTGTTTTCAGTTTTCATGTTTAGCAGAAAAGAATATCGTGATAGACTGAATGTGGTGGCTTACGCCTGTAGTCTCAGCACTTTGGGATGCCGAGGCATGTGGACTTCGAGACCAGCCTGGCCAACATGGCAAAATCCCATCTGTACTAAAAATACAAAAATTAGCTGAGAATGGTGGCACACACCTGTAATCCCAGGTACTCAGGAGACTGAGACTTGAGAATCACTTGAACCCAGGAGACAGAGGTTGCAGTGAGCCAAGGTGGCGCCACTGCACTATAGTCCAGCCTGGGTGACAGAGCAAGACTCTTGTTTCCAAACAAAACAAAACAAAACAAAACAAAACAAAACAAGAATGTTATGGTAGATTAGTAATGTCTATCATGATCATGTTTGGAAGTGGCAACATCTGCCAATTATTTACTATTCCTCGTTAACACTGTTAAATATAACAGTTAAATACATGCTTCAGAAATAAGCTTCAGGTAGCATTCTTCAGGATATTCTCAACACTCTATAAAATATAGTTAATTATCCTAAGAGATGGCAAATCTAGAATTGGAGAAACCGAGATGAGGAGGTTGTGAGGTTTTTTTGTGACTTCTTAGTAAAAAATTTAGAAACAATTTGTTTACCTGATTTCTAGTTTAATGTAATCCTCATTAAACAGGATGGAAAGTATTGGGGATTTGCTGTTAGAGGTAAGATAATTGTATAAGGCTGTAAAATAAAAAACTAGCAGAAAGAAGACTGCTCACAGTTTAGAGTCACTATAACCTACTCTATCACTAGTCAGCTTCCGTTAATCTAAAGGAATTAAAATGCTGTTAACACAAGTAAAAAGCACCTTAATTTTCTGTCCAGAATTTTGTAAAAGTTTCTTGCATTACTGTGTGTGCCCCAACATAGTTATTATCTCATAAAATTATCAGGTTAGTCATTCACTGTTTGTATACCTTACCTCTGGTATATCTTTAGTTGGGAAGGCTTTATAGGTAATTTTGATACTCAGTGTTGGAAACCATTGTGGTTGATAATGGAATGATAAGCAGTTATTTTGGTTTGAGGAATTTTGTAGTAACAAAAAAAGGGTTTAAGAAACAATCCAAGAACAAAGATTATATAAGTAGGAAATGGGGTACCTAAGATTCAAACCTGTCCGGTGTTTCTGACTAATAAGGTTGTGCTTTGAATTATTATATTGATTTCCTGTACTATTTAGGTGTTAGAGTCAGTAGTGCAGGTTTCGTATCCCATTTTCATAACTACTGTTATAGGAAAACTCTCAAACCATGTTTTTTGTCTACTCTCACACCACAATAATCAACATATAAGACTTCTGTGACCAACTGTGTGTGGTGTTTTTCCCCACCAACAAGCAGTCGACACCAGCTGGGCATCCTTTAATTCAGATTTGATACTGTCTACCTGGAGGTAACATCAGATCCCACAGATTGAGGGCTTAGTTCCCAAAACTGCACCCCACCACACCTTCAGACACCAACCAAATAGTCCATGCCTCCAGAACTTCTGACCAACCAGCTTCTCCTTGAGTTCAATTAATTTGCCAGAGTGGCTTGCAGAACTGAGGGAAACACTCATATTTATGCCAGTGTATTGTAAAGGATGTTGCAAACTAAACAATGAGGAGATGCATAGGATGAGGTGTGAGGTAAGGAGCACAGAGCCTCCATATCCTCCCTGGGTGTACCACCCTCCAAGAAACTCCCACATGTTCAGCTATTTGGAAGCTCTCCAAATGCTTTTTTGGGGTTTTTTTTTAATGCAGGCTTCATTACATAGGCGTTATTGACAACTATGTAGAAATGTGATTGGACAAAAAGAGTACGATATCATACTAATAGACTGGGAAACCCAGTAAGGCCTGTTTGTCCAGATTCTTCTTGGTCTTTCTGTGCAGCATTCTTTCCTTTAGAGTAATGGGGCAGGACTCTTTCTGGAATGAGGGTCTTTTGAACCACAATCAGATTAGAGGCCTGCATTTGGCAGGTAAAAGGTAGACAGGAGAAGGTTAGAGAGAGAGAGAGAGATTCTGTTTCCTGAGGCCTGTTTCCTGAGGCCTGCTTCCGAGACTTAAAGCATCCCAACATTATAACAAAAGATGACACCAAGGGCTATGGTAGTTATAAGCCAGGAACCAAGAATGAGAACCTACACACACACACACACACACACACACACACACACACACTCACTCTCTCTCTCTCTCTCTCTCTCTCTCTCTCTCTAATTATGTCACAGGCCACAGGCTTTCAAACATGGAACCTTTTCATCATCAAAAGAATATGCAACTCAAACATACTGCTACGTTAGTAGAATCCCATTCAGTCATTAGTAATTAGTCCAGTTCATCATCATATTGTATGAGTATATCCCCCAGGGAGAGAACACTCAAGTTTGCAGGCTTCCTTTCAGTCTTGTCAGATTCCAAAAGCAGGAGTAATCTCGGCAAACACAACCTTTCCCTTTCGAGCATCTTTTATAACTGAGCTAAAAGACGGTGTCATCTCTTGCTCTGAGCTTCTTTAAATGTGTTAATGTTGGATTTCCCTCAATTTATTATCCACTTACTCATATCTTTACCCTCAGCTACTATTCCTCCTCTCCATTAGTTCCCAAACTTTTCCTCCTATGGAAGGTACATGAAGAATTGCCACTGTGCTGGTTTAGATTGCAGACAACAATTCTAGTCTAGCAAGTACCTCCTCCTCAGTCCACTCCCTTTTAGATAGGGTGAATTACATAGGTGCAGAACTACTGAGCTGTTTTTATGGCCAGGAAAAATAGTTACATTCACTCTTAGCCCCAATTTTGCTACATAGAGTGAAGGTACAACCCACCCTCATCATGCCCTTAGGAATTTTGACTTAAGATTTAAACATATAATTAGTTTCTTGTTTAGAAATCATCCTTGCTTCCAGCTCGTGTAGTTGCAGCCCTGGTCCTAGGATGACTGCAGCTGATAGGGGAGAGAAAAAAAGTTTTTTGTCTTTGAGGTCATTTGGGAAAGAAAAAAAAAGTTATAGTTTTTATACCAGTATACTCCTTCCCTGGCAAGAATTGGATAGTCATACCAGCATCCTCTCCAACCCCTCTTTCCCAGATGAACCAGAAAAACAAGAAAAATCTAGGGGATGCTCCATTAGTCTCACTCATGCTGAGTGTGAGCGGATATTCATACTCATGAAGGCATGCAAGCCAGCCCTTCATTTTTTGATCTTCCCCTGTTTTAGACAGCCAGTATTTTAATTGCCAATTCTATTTCTCCATCAAATTGTTACTCTGAGGAGGATATTTTTTTCCTTTGCTGGACATTGTAGGCTGTACAGTGGGTTTCTTGTTCTGAAAAAATGATGATCATCCAAATCCATGCAGTGTTTTCTATTCTTTTTTTTTTTTTTAATGACACCCTGAGCATTTGCATTTTCCACTGGGTAAGTAAAGCTCACTTTAGTCAGTGACTATTCGTGTCAATTTGTAGCCCCCCAGGGCTACCCGCATCAGTCTCACTTACCATCTCAGTTCAGGGTCTTCCCACCAGGGAAACTGCCACATAGCCATTGGCAGTCTCAGATTCTCTTGCTGACAAACAGAACAGTTTTTACTGGCATTTTGTGATTGAGAGAAGATGCAAGAGGAATGTCTAGATTCAGCACTTCTCAGCACTGCTGTAGTACCCCCATATCTGCTCATTTCATGGACCCAGGTGACCACATCAAAGGAGTACACAGGGATATCTGCTTGTCAATTCTAGTCACCTTCTGAACCTGGAAAGGGACTTTTTTTGGTGGGCATTGATATGTTCTACTTTAAGGTACCCCTCAGATTTCCGTAGGGCTGTGTTCCAAATGGCCCTTTTTTTAATAGGCTGGGTTTCCATTGCCCTTCTGCCTGATCATTTGGCCAGGCCATTGGCCAGTGCCCCTGAGTCAGTAAAAACCCAAACACCAGGGCTTCTACCACTCTTCAGTTCTTCCCTCAGTTTTAGGAAATCAGCATGTAATTCAGCCCACCAACCTGATTTGTTTTCACCTTCTTCAATCATAGTAGCCGTCCAAACAGAATGTTGTCCATTTACCTTGGAACTGCCATCCACAAACCAAGCAGTTGTTTGCCAGTCACTTGAGAGCACTGTAGGATCCAGCAGCTCCTCACACAGTTCCAGAGTCAGTCCTAGGGGTAAAGAGGCTCCCTGCTCATGAGTGTCTCCTCCTTGCATCCGCCAGGCAGCATGATTCTGTATAAATCATTTCCATTTTATTATGGAACTCTCCTGTGCACTGCTATCCTCATGAGAGTGTTTTTCTTCCATCAGCTGGGACAGCATGGGCATTTCAGGTGTCGAGATCATTTTATGACCTTCAGTTTTAGGGATAGCTTCAGTTAATTTCCCATAACAAGATAGTAAGTGCCCCTCCAGTGGAAATTCTCTAGTCCAGAAGTAGTTGTTGCTGGGGGGTGCCCACACGTTTTTGCCATAAGCCCCAAGAAATGTCTACAAAGGGATATCAAATGTAGAGTTTGTTTCTGTCTGCACTCTAGCTTCTTCTGAGTCTACTCTGTGGACCTGAACTTGAACAATCTTATTGGTTCCATTTAGCATGTCTAGTTAATATTGCTTGAAGGGCAGATTTACATGCCTTCTGTTTTATAGCACTGGGTAGGGGGAACATTTCCCAGTCACAAAACATTTAAGTAAAGGAGACTCAGCTTCTTAAAGCCTGTTAAGTATTCCAGTTTTCATAATCCTATGATCTCTGATGTATTTATTTACGTTCTAGTCACAGAAAGTTCTCCACCCATAGACCATTTTACCATTCTTGTGTAAAAGTCTTCGGGTCCTAGCCAGGCATTGGGCCAAGGGACTCTGGCCTCTCTGTCAATTGTTACCTTGATTAACCAGTCTAACCATGGCCCCAGGCAATTTCAGGTGGGATTTCTCATTGTAATCTTTACCTTCTGTCTTTTAACATTTCTCCAAAATTGGGGAAATAGAGCAAACTGGTTGAGGGACCAGAAGGTGCTCCCTTTGATTTATCCAACCTTCAGTAGTGTTGTATTACAAATTTTGTTTTAACCCCATCCATTTCTGTTTTATTCATCCCATTTTTTCAAAACCATATAAAATACTTCTGCCCAGCTAGGGTGAATCTCATGACTCTTTCCCTTTTCCTCTTAGTTTCACCCCTTTAATGTTTTCTTTATTCACCTTATTTCTTTTTTCTTTTTTTGAGACGGAGTTTTGCTCTTGTTACCCAGGCTGGAGTGCAGTGGTGCGATCTCAGCTCACCACAACCTCCGCCTCCTGGGTTCAAGCAATTCTCCTGCCTCAGCCTCCTGAGTAGCTGGAACTACAGGCGTGCGCCACCATGCCCAGCTATTTTTTGTATTTTTAGTAGAAACGGGGTCTCACCATGTTGACCAGGATGGTCTTGATCTTTTGACCTCGTGATCTACCCGCCTCGGCCTCCCAAAGTGCTGGGGATTATAGGTGTGAGCCACTACGCCTGGCCTATTCGCCTTATTTCTTAATAACCATTAAAAAATTTTTATCTTCCTGGGGTAAATCCTTTGAACCCTCCCTTTTGCCTTTTCCCATTAAATTATTAATTAACCTAATATTTTTATTGCAGCTGTAAGACTTATGAGGAGAAGCTGAGACAACAAATTTCATAAGGCTTCTCTAATGGTTGTTCAGTTTGGCAGGGGTATTATCACCTGGGGTGCCCATGTAGAAGGGACCCCCTTAACTATAGCATTTACTGTAATCCGGTAAATGGATAACAGGCACATTGATTGGGCAAATATCCTTATCATTATAAAGCTAGTCTTACATAGCTTGCATATGAACATATCAGCTGCTTCATCTGGGTTGTTCTGCTTAGCATTTCTAGGGAGAGTTAGGCAATCCCCCTTCCCAGAGTGAAAAGATTGTACAGTAGCTTTTATCCAGTCCACTAGGCTGGCTTTTCCCTCAGGAATAACCTCTTGTGTATCTCAGTCATGTATAGATGTCTGAGCTTGCTTAGTAGTGAGGTGTGTGTCCTGCATCAACCCAGACACACTCGTCCACTGCAGCATTTAAAAGCAAAGCTACTGCCCCTAATGTAGTTACTCTCACAATCCATTTTGGTAAAGGTTCTTAGGAAGCTAATGATACCAATCTACAAAATGGAACTATTCCTTCACACTATGCCCTCCAGTTCAGTAGTTACTTCATTTTGCCCTTCTTCCACATTGACTGCCTTCTAGGTAACCACATGTCTCAGAGGTACTTTGTTGTCCCTGCACAATTCTGTCCTTGCCTCCAAGACTTTGAGGCTAGCAGTCTGAGCTCAAACCGATCGAGATCTGAGCTTGATCCAGCTTCAAGGACCAACACAGTAGTCTCTTTAAATTTTATTTTAGCTATTATAAATAGCAGTAATTAAGGGATTGAATAATTCATTTTTTTAAATTAGTTTGCTTTTCATTATGTATCCAGTGAATCAACTCCCCAGGAGTTGGAACCATCTCTAAATTCCACCGATAACTTTTACCTTTAGTAACTGAGCATAGCAGCTATGGCTTCATACCTTGGGCGACCCTGTGGCCACACCAGATCAAAGATTTCTCATCTTCTATCCTTTTATCGTTTCTCTTCCCAAACCACATGTTTCAGTGAGCTAGGGTCTTTCTAGCAAATCTCACTTCTCTCACACCAATTATTTGGGAAAAACATTCAAACCATGTTTTTCTCTGCTCTCACATCATAACAATCAACATTAAGACCTCTCTGACCAAATGTGTATGGAGTTTTCCCCACTAACAAGCCGTGGACACCAACTGGACGTCCTCTAATTCAGATTTGACGCTATCTGCCTGGAGGTAGCATCAGATCCCACAGATCGAGAATTCAGTCCCCAAAACTGCTGCCCACCCACCTTCAGACACCAGTCAGTAGTTTACTCCGCCAGAACTTCTGACCAATCAGCTTCTCCTTGAGTTCAATTAATTTGCCGGATGGCTTGCAGGACTTAGGGAAACACCTGCTTACATTTATCCCCAGTGTATTGTAAAGGATATTGCAAAGGATATAATGAAGAGATGTGTAGGGCAAGGTACTGGGGAAGGAGTACAGAGTATCCATGTCCTACCTGGGCACACCGCCTTCCAGGAACACCTACATGTTCAGCTTCTGGAAGCTCTCCAAATGCTGTCCTTTTGGGTTTTTTATGGAGGCTTCATTACATAGACATTACTGACAACTGTGTAGAAATCTGATTGGACCAAAGAGCATGATCTCATACGAATAGACTGAGTGGGAAGCCCAGCAAGGCTTGTCTGTCCAGATTCTTCTTGGCCTCTTGTGCAGCATTCTTTCCTTCAGAATGTGGGGATAGACCCTTTCTGGAATGAGGGTCTTATAACCCACAGTCAGATTAAAGGTCTGCCTTGGGCAGGTAAAAGGAGGACAGAAGAGAAGAGAGATTCTGTTTCCTGAGGCCTGCTCCTGAGGCCTGAAGCACCCTAGCATTATAACAAAAGACTATACCAAGGGCTATAGGAGTTATAAGCCAGGAACCATGGACAAAAACCTAGATATATGTACATACATATATGTATACATATGTTTTACATATTCATACATATAAAATTACAGTATTACCACTGTATATATAAAATCATAACATCAAAACTGAGGTAGTAAAATTACTTTTTTTTTTTTGAGACTGGGTCTTGCTCTGTAGCTCAGGCTAGAATGCAGTGGCATACCTCACGTAGATTTAACCCAATAATGAGAATGACACTTCTTTGCTGTTACCTGAAAGCTACTGGGGTTGAGCCATGTTGCCATAAATTTCAGGGAGATAAACTTTGGCTCATTAAAGAACTTTATAACTATTAAAGCTGATTAGCAGCTGCTTTAACAATTAACATAATTTCCTATTATTATAATTACTTTGCATCACCTGTCGGCTTGTTGTTGTAGGTGGGAGACTGGACTGAATAATCTTTTTATTAGTCAGTCCTGTAGTTATTACTAGTCCTTGTAAAGAATCTCTGTGCTTTAACATTGCAGAAAATGCAAAGGCATGAAATATTTTTTCTCTACCATTTACCTGTAAAAAAACTGGATTGAAAATAAAGTCATATTCAGAAGAACTATTTCAGGGCTTTATTGAGTATTTTTTCCTCTAAAAATATTTTTTATAGAGAATATATAGTATCAAATATATCCATAGTTGTGTTTTTACTTCATGCAGTGTGTTTGTAGTGCTCCAAGTGTATGGGTTTAAAGTTGGAGGTCTTCAGTTAGCCTTTCTCTACTACTTAATGGCTGTATGATATGGGGCAAGTTATTTAAGCTAGATACTGTAGGATGTAGAGTGGCATTTAGAAAGGAGGAATATTGTGTCAGAGTTACATATGAATAGGATGTTAGGAATATTATCAGTCTTCCTCATAGTATTCAAAGTGTCATCTTCTGTCAGTAGCAGTGGACCACTTTGAATCTTAGAAATGTAGAATCTCAGGCCTTCACTCCGTATCTGTTGAATCAGAATCTACATTTTAACAGTGACTGAAGTTAGGATTAGAGCATTCATTTACAGCAGCATTTTGTGAATCTTGCCTGCTCATAAGAATTTCCTTGGGACTTTGTAAATATCACTGACGTTAGGTCATCCCCGTAATCAGTTAAGTCAGAATTGCAGTAGGTGGGGGCCAGGCATTGGTAGTTTTCAAATCTCTAGAGGTTCTTCTGAGGCTATCTTTGCAGATAGCCTTTGGGGAACACTAGATTAAGAGATTTGATATGAGCAATAGTGAATGATTTTCTTGTGTTCTACATATTTTGGCCTGGTAATGTAATAAGTATCCATAAATGTCTGTTGAATGCAAGAACTTTCCATCTTTTTTAGTTTCAGGTAAAAACTGTTTCCATGTCTATCCTCCTTCCTTTGAAAATTTCTATTTTCCATTTAAAAGTAAGAGAAAATATATCGTAAGCTTTTCGATTACTCAGATGATTAGAAGGCAAATAAACCCTGACCTAGAGACAATGAGGTGAGCATCCTGCCTTAAGAGAAGCATACTGCTGTGAAATAGTGAGACATAAGTTTGCAGAGGTTGAGTTAGCCTAGGCTTAGGAGCTTGGTGTCAGTCTTTTTGCCTTGGTGATCCATAAAGTTTTGAGCAGAGGGGGCACATGATTAAAGCACTATTATAGAAAAACTTATTTTGATAATATGCTTCGTGAGACTCTTATAGGAGCTGTGCTGCTCTTTTCGAAATAGTAATCCATTGTAAAATAGCTTTAAAGTTTTGGAGTAAGCTAGATGGTGATATTTTGAGGAAGAGATATTATTTGAATACAAAAGTAGGCCAAGGTGACCAGGAAAATACCAGTGTAGGCAACATAAAGTCGATATGTTTAATCCCTAGAGGATGCCTGCTGTTGCTAGATGTGTTTACTAGTTTTATTTAATTCTACTGGCACTGTGATACCTGCTATCTCATCTTGTGAATTAGAGGACCCCTTCTCAAAGAAAGTTACCTAGTTTGCCCCAAGTAACTGATAGAAGGAGTAATCTAAACTATGACTGTCTGATGCCAAAGGTCATTTTCTATATGGTTTGCAATGCATACTATGTAATTAACTATGTTTGTTGTAATTTTGGAATGGTTTTTATGCATTAGATTTGTATTAAGCAACATTACAACCTCATGTCACATTTTTCATTATTTTAGCTACCATTAAATGAAGCTGTTTTCTGAAACTTTCTCCTTTTTCTGTCAATTAGATTTTCTCTATTTGAAATTCTTCCCCAACCTTTAACATCTAGTTCACAATTGCTATGTCTGTGTGAAACTTTTCATTATTCACGCCACTGATTTTTTTTTTGTCTTTTGAACTTTTGTATTTCCATATTTCCTATTATGCAGTTACATAGTTTTTGTGATTCCTGGATATTAAGTGCTCAATTGATCAGTACGATCAATGAGTGCAAATAATAATTGGTATAGTAAGAAAATGGCTACTTATCTATGCATGAAGAAACAGGAAATCAGATAATTTTTATGGATTTTTAGGACCTATGAGAATTGAGAGATTATTCTCTTATTTGGAAGTTCTTGGCCCCAAAGAATATATGATTTGGATTTTATTTTCCTTTGGGTTTTACAGTAGTTCAGAACAATGCAATCGAAGCTAAGTATGTAATGAGTTAATTTCTTGATACTGCTATTGCAAAGTGTGAGTATAGCCAAATCAAAACTTTTGATCCCTCATCTATAAAATAGTAACACCAATATTTATTACTACTTTTTAGCTTATGAGAATCAGATTATAATATGGACAAAAACTTTTGTAAACTGTTACATGTGTAAGATGGCAATGTAATTATAAAGGACTGTAAAATGGACTGTACTAATTACTGCATCTTTCTCATCTTTCTTTAGAGTTATTTTTTCTTTCTTTTTTTTTTTTTTAAATTCAGCTTCCCACAGGCTACAAATCAAACATTACTAGACAAGTTTAAGCATCAACATGAAGATAATTCTTACATTGAATTTCCAGCCGTGATGGAGCCTGCTTTCATTATAAAACATTATGCTGGAAAAGTAAAATATGGGGTAAAGGTTAGTAAATTTCTCATTGAATATGCTTACAAGGGCAGAGATGTGTTCTTAAGTATGTCACTGTCCCTGGCACACTACCCTGTTTGTGGAGGTTTTTGATCAGTAATAACTGGAGATATTTTATAAGGATACTACTAAAACTTAGATTCTGCTTGTCAGCACCTTACTGTCTTAGGTAAGGAAATGTTTCTGTTGATTTCTGCCTAGAGATAAACCTGATGTTGTCAGTCCATCCTGATAACCTTTTTAGATCTGAAAGAATTAGATTGCATCTGTATGTCTCAAACTCACTTATTTATCCACGTAATTTGTTGAATTTTTCCCTTCTCTACACTCGTAAGGCTTTCATGTCTCTGTTTACCATTAGGCATTTGTGAGTTTGTACTTTTCATGGGTGTATTGATATTCTTAACTTCTATGGAGTGGAATCTTCATAATTTTGTCCATTTCTTGTGTAATTTGTGAGTCTATTATTGTTCAACTACTTGATGTTTAAGCCTGCTATTTAAGGCATTTAACTTCCCAGGTAAGGCAGTGATGATATGGAGAATAGTGGAGTAACATGTTTTCTCCCTGGTCTTGAGTTGAGTGTCTTAAGATCATTTATTCATCCATTTATTGATTGATTGATTTAAGAAGTATTTATTCAACACAGAATATGTGTCAGACTCTGTGCTTGGTGTTTGGAATGATCTAATGATAGATATATTCCTGATTCCACACATATACATACATAAGTGCATTTATACATATTTTGTGTGCATATATATGTATATCTGTTTATGTAACATATAGATAAATGGGCTTTGTGTTATAAATAAGTGAATGGGTTCTATGAGAGAAAGTAATAAAATAGTGAATTTTGAATGTGTGAATACATGAACACCTCTCTAAGAAACTTAAATTTTGAGATGACCCGAAATAAATGTTACCTTGACGAGGAGTTCTGAATATTATAGACCATGAGATAGGAAAGAGTTTGATATGTTGAAATAATTGAAAACAGTTAAGTGCAACTAGATTATAATGAACTAAGGCAAGTAACATGAAATGAACTTAGAGAATAGACAGTGGGTTATTCTTCAGGGCTTGTAAGCTGAGTTTAGTTTTTATAAAAATTATGTTGCACTGTGATCAATTTTTTTTTTTTTTTTGAGACAAAGTCTAGCTTTGTCTCCAAGTGCCAGGCTGGAGTGCAGTGGTGCAGTCTTGGCTTACTGCAACCTCCGCCGCCCGGGTTCAAGCAGTTCTCCTGCCTCAGCCTCCCAAGTAGCTGGGACTACAGGCACGTGCCACCACGCCCAGCTAATTTTTGTATTTTTAGTAGAGACAGGGTTTCACTCTGTTGGCCAGGATGGTCTTGATCTCTTGATCTCATGATCTGCCTGCCTCGGCCTCCCAAAGTGCTGGGATTACAGGAGTGAGCCACTGCGCCTGGCCCACTGTGATCATATTTTAGGCAGAGTATTAAAATATTACTCTGCCTATTTTAAGCAGAATATTAAAATATTACTTTTAAATTATTTAAAAATACAATGACTTGTAGTTTGAAAAGATTGCATTGATTACCTTGAGGAGAAGAGATAGCAGAGGGTGAGAGTGGAATCTAGGAGATCAGTTAGGTAGCATTTTTTTTAAGTTGAAGTGAAACTAAAGTAAGTAAGTTTTAAGTTAAGTAAGCTGAAGCACTGGAGTGGCAGTAGAGGTTGAAGGGAGATACAGATGATTATGAGATATATTTTTGGAGGTAAACCGTCCATAGACTTTATTGATGGACTCTAAATGAGTAAGTGACCTCTGGCTAGAGCTGATGGGTGCTTTGGAGTTACTATGTCCTAAGATGGAAAATACTGGGAGGAATAGATTTTAGAACAGAAATTGTGAATATAGTTTAAAACGTAAAACGAAACAAAAGCTTGAGCTATAGAAAAACTTGAGGATATTGTGCCTAAAGTGCACAAATATTTAGATTTCTTTCATACCCCTTTCCAGTCAGCTCCCCTCATAGATTACTACTACTCTAATTTTTATCATTCTTAATTTTACTTTTAATTATATTTTAGATAAATGGAATCATATATATATGTGTGTATATATATATATGTATATATAGAATATCCCAGGCAAGTGTGTGTATATATATACATCCATGTTATCAGATAGGTTGAAAGTAGAAGGATGGAAAAAAAGGATAAGAGCTGGCGTAATTATGTAATTACAGGACAGGCTGGGCACGGTGGCTCACATCTATAACCCTAGCACTTTGGGAGGCTGAGGCAGGTGGATCATCTGAGGTCAGAAATCTGAGACTAGCCTGGCCAACATGGTGAGATTCCATTTCTACTAAAAATGCAAAAATTTGCTCGGTGTGGTGGTGTACACCTGTAATCCCAGCTACTGGGGAGGCTGAGACAGGAGAATCTCTTGAACCTGAGAGGTGAAAGTTGCAGTGAGCTGAGATAGCGCCACTGCACTCAGCCTGGGAAACAAAGTGAGACTGTCTCAAAAAAAAAAAAAAAAAATATTGTAGGACAAAATGGACTTTAAGATCAGAAATATTATTAGAGATACAAAGGACATTTTATAATGATAAAGGGCCATTTCAACAGGAAGACATAATCAATAAATACTTGTTTTTTGTTTTGAGACAGAGTCTTGCTTTGTTCTTTCAGCCAGGCTGCAGTGAAGTGGTGTGACCTTGGCTCACTGCAACCTCCGCCCCCACCCCCTTACCCCAATTTCAAGTGATTCTCCTGCCTCAGTCTCCTGAGTAGCTGAGATTACAGGCGCCTGCCACCATACCTGGCTAATTGTTACATTTTTAGTAGAGATGCAGTTTGACCAGAATGGCTTTGAGCTTCTGACAGTTGATCCACCCTCCTCAGCCTCCCAAAGTGCTAGGATTACAGGCATTAGCCACCTTGCTTGGCAAATCACTTGATGATATATGTACCTAATGACTGATTCAAAATATGTAAAGTAAAAACGAAGGAAAAGTAGACCTAGATAAGTCCATCATTATAATTGTAGATTTTTTTCTTCAATATTTTTCTGAGGAAAAAGAAGAAAACTTAAAGAAAAAATTATAGATTTTAATGCCTCTCTTTGTAACTAGCAGAACAAGCAGATGCAAAATCAATACAAACAGCACTGTTAAACAGCTGACCTAATTAACACATCATAAGGATAACTTAGAAAATCATTGGTTATTTAGAAATTAGGCAAAAACTCTTCTGAATAACTTGTGAGTCGAAAAAGAAATCACAATATAAATTACTTCTTATGATAATTAATAAATTGTTGTCCAAGTGTGGTGACTCATGCCTGTAATTCCAGCACTTTGGGAGGCCGAGGTGGGACGATCACCTCGGGTCGGGATTTTGAGACCAGCCTGACCAACATGGAGAAACCCTGTCTGTACTAAAAATACAAAATTAGCCAAGTGTGGTGGTGCATGCCTATAATGCTGGCTACTCAGGAGGCTGAGGCAGGAGAATCGCTTGAACCCAGGAGGCGGAGGTTGCTGTGATCCGAGATCATGCCTGGGCAACAAGAGTGAAACTCTGTCTAAAAATAAATAAATAAAATAAATTATTAAAATTATAATATGTTATACTGAACATTAATGAAATACAGCATTATCAGAAACTTTTAGGATAGAGTTAAAGAAATGAATATAGGAAAATTTATAACTTTAAATGAATATATCGGAAAGGAAGAAAAGTTGAAAAGTGAATACCTAAGCTTCTTTTTTTTTTTTTTGAGACAGAGTCTTGTTCTATCATCCAGACTGGAGTGCAGTCATGGAATCTCAGCTTACTGCAACCACCACCACCCAGGTTCAAACAGTTCTTGTGCCTCAGCCTCCCGAGTAGCTGGGACTACAGGCTTGTGCCACCATGCCTGGCTAATTTTTGTATTTTCGGTAGAGATGGGGTTTCGCCCTGTTGGCCAGGCTGGTCTCGAACTCCTGGCCTCAAGTGATCTGCCCACCTCGGCCACCCAGAGTGCTGGGATTATAGGTATGAGCCACCATGCCTGATTGAAAAGTGGTTATCCAGGTTTCTGTGTGAGAAACTAGGAAAAGAAGAGCAAATCACACTCAAAGAAATTAGAGAAAGAGTGTAAAAAGACCAGAAATCAGTGTAATATAAAGCAGACATTGAACAAAGAAGTCAACAAAGCCAAAAGTTAGTTCCTTATTAAATGTAATAGGAAAATAACTGATGATATAAAAAATTCGTAGATTACAGATACCAGGAATGAAAAAAGAGAACTTTACTACATTCACTACAGATACTAAAAATATATGAATATATTTTTTCAGTAAATTTGAAAACAAAAAAATGGATAAATTCCATTAAAACACACTTTACTGAAACTAACACTAGAATAAATAGAAAAACCTAAAAATTCTGTTGGCTTAGTAATTTGAATCAGTAGTTCAGAACTTTTCCATAAAGGAAATCCCAGGCCCACATGGTTTTACTAGTGAATGCTTCCAAACATTTAAATGTACTACTGGTCTTACATGTTTTCTTTCAGATTAGACATACCCTTTAAGATGTGTTAGTGGATCTCAAGAAATAATAAGAAAAATCTGATCTGGAAATATACATTTGGGCTTCATCATATAGATAGTGCTAATTTAAAATCTTAATTATGGTTCTGGTCTCTTGATATAAGGGGGTTGAGTAAAGAAATGATTGCACAACCAGGCGTGGTGGCTTACGCCTGTAGTCCCAGCACTTTGGGAGGCTGAGGTGGATGGATCACTTAAGTCCCAGAGTTTAAGATCATCCTGGGCAGCATGGCAAGACCTGTTGTCTGCAAAAAATACAAAAAAAATTAGCTGGATGTGGTGGTGTGTGCCTGTAGTCCCAGCTACTTGGGAGGCAGAGGGGTAGAATTCACTTGAGCCCGGCAGGCAGAGGTTGCAGTGAACTGAGATCGTGTCACTGCACTCCAGCCTGGGCAGCAGAGCAAGACCCTGTCTCAAAAGCAAACAAAAAAACAAAAAAAAAGAGAAATGGATGCACACTATTAAACCCATTTTGAATTTCCGGTATGA
The DNA here is from genome assembly GCF_001604975.1 of Cebus imitator. Taxonomy (NCBI): domain Eukaryota; kingdom Metazoa; phylum Chordata; class Mammalia; order Primates; family Cebidae; genus Cebus; species Cebus imitator. The sequence continues at coordinate 2,925,334 of NW_016107518.1, forward strand.
ACTTAAGGACTTAAAAGGGAGGTACAGGAGGTAAACAGTAAACCACAAAGTATTTTCTTATGGAAACTAGAAGAGAGAATTTTAAGAAGAATGATATGGTCAGTTGATAATGTACTTAGAAATTTAGAAATATGAAGACAGACTATTTCATTTTGAAAATGAAGGCCACTGGTTACTCTCAACACTTGAAAAGAATCCTAGAATTTTAGGTTGTACAGTGTAGTTATTAAAAGGAGTAAGGCAAACTGGTGTTTCAGTTCCTGCATTGGTACTTATTGTCTGTTTAACCTTCAGTAAGCTGCTTTACCTTTCTGTTTACTTATCAGTAAATTATGGTTTATGACTGAATCTGCTTTATTGAGTAGTTGCTAGAATTGGATAAAAATAAGTTATGTAAAATACATTAAGTTTATGCCTCACAGCTTGTATGCCATCAGTAGTTATTAACTGCTGATTATGGTGTAAGAGGTTATTTGGATTTTAATACTCTTATTCAATTTTATTGATTTTTAAAAAAATAATACATAACATTTGCTCTAAGGGTATGTAGGGACAAGCCAAGGACCAAGACTCGTGGTATGTTTCCTGTTTTTTCTTGTTCTCAGCAGAATAAAGAATAATTAGGAAAGGAAAGCCCTAAAAGTAATAGGATGAGTCCAAGCTGACTTCTGTATATGAGGATAGATGACATAATACAAGGTATGTTTCTCAGAATTCCGAGTTAGAGGTATTCTATGAAGCTGTACCAGCTTGGAGTGATTTACTTACCAAATTTTTAATCCTTCTATTTGGTAAGATTGTAGTCAATGCCTATGCTGTAACATCGTTCTAGGTCCCTCTTTCCAGAGTGAAAACTTACCCTCCTCATTTGTTTATGGTGCATTTTAACTCATTTTCTTGTGTTCTATCTCCTCCAATCTCTGTTCTTTGGTAAATGGTTGTTCCTGCCTATTTACATTCCTTCTTATTCAGCTTTAAAAATCTATATGCTGTCTGGGCACAATTCCTTATAACTGTACTGCCAGCACTTTGGGAGGCTGATGTGGGGGAATTACTTGAGGCCAGGAGTTTGATACCAGCCTGGACAACATAGTAAGACTCTGTCTCTACAAAAATAAAGAAAAATATTAGCTGGGCATGGTGGTACACACCTCTACTCCCAGGGAGGCTGAGGCAGAGGATTGCCTGAGTCCAGGAGTTAGAAGCTGCAGTGAGTTATCATGGTGCCAACTGCACTCCAGCCTGACCTGTATTGAAGATTGAGACCTTGTTAAAATCGATATGCTGTTAGTAACCAAATGTATTTTCTGAAATCTCCATAGGACTCCAGACTCACACAACCATTTGGTTTTGAGTGGATATGTTTGAGCCCTTGCTCTTCCATTTACTGTGTGATAGGGGCCAGGATATTTCACCTCTCTCTGATTCAGTTTTCTCTTCTATAAAATGGGAGTAGTAATATCTATCTGAAAGGATTATTAGGAGGATTAAATGCGATTCCATGAGACAATACATTTAAAATACTTAGAAGAGTGCCAGATATATACTAACCTCTCAATAAATGTTACCTACTATTATTATTCTCACTGGCACAAACTTCACTTGGACAAAACTGATCTCTTGATCTTCATTTCTTATCCTCAAATCTTTTCTTTCTCTAGTCTTCTCCTTACCAGTTTATGGCATCTCCATCCACTGAGTACCCAACCCCAAAATATAAACGTTAACCTGATTTCCTCATTCTCTCACCACACCCTAATTCATCAGCAGGTGTTTTGCCTTTACATGTCTCAAATACAGTTATTTTTCATTTCTGCTATTACAACTGACCAAGTCCAAGTCACCAGCAGTTCTTATGTGGTTTAATACCTAGGCTCCTTTTTTTCTATTCTTTTTTTGGATAATTCATTTCCTATGCAGCAACCAATGTATATGACACCAGTTAGCTCATGTCATGACCTTTCTAGGGCTTTCCCTCATACTTGAATAAAATCTGAACAAACAACTGAAGCTTACAGAGTCTTAAGTAGCCTATTTATCTAATCTTCCACTACACTCTCCTTGTCCCCAATGTTCCAGCCCATGGTTTTTATTGCTTTTCTGCTACCTTGTCCTGCTTATCATCACCTATAGGTCGTAGATGTTAACCTTGCTTGCTTTTCCCAGTTTTGTAATCTCTGGCTCCTTTTTCTTATTCAGCTCTCCTATTACTGTATGTGGTACGTCTTTGTAGAGGCTGTCCCTGACCAGAGTTTCACAAGCTGCTATAAAATTATAGAATATTTCTTCTAATTTACATGTATTATATAGAAATCAATAGTTTTAGGATTGGATGGGACCTTATAGAAGATACCTGGTCCAGTTAGCTAGCTGGAACAGACATTTCTTCTGTCTCATTCAACTACTGTTCAAACATGTCACTTGTGATAGTCTGTTTTCATGTTGCTATAAAGAAACACCTAAGGCTGGGCAATTTATAAAGAAAAGAGGTTTAATTGGCTCACGATTCTTCAGGCTGTACAGGAAGCACTGATACCTACCTGGCTTCTGGTGAAGCCTCAGAGAGCATTTACTTGTGGCAGAAGGCGAAGTGGAAGCACATGTGTCATATGGCGAGAAGAGAAAACAAGAGAGAAAGAACAAAAGATGGAGAAGTGGGAGTGCCACACTTTAAAATAACCAGATTTTGGTGAATTCAGAGTGAAAACTCACTCATTATTTGAGGAGAGCACCAAGCCATTTACAAGGGATCTGCCTCCAGGTCCTTCTGCCGTGGGCCGTGGGGGAATCACATTTCAACATGATATTTCGAGGGACAAGCATCCAAACTATGTCATTACCCATCATCTTGTTTTTAATAGTTTTTTTTTTTTCTGTAAATAACACTGGTACTTTTTTCATGTAGGATTTCCGGGAAAAAAATACAGATCATATGCGCCCAGACATTGTAGCTCTTCTGAGAAGCAGCAAGAATGCATTTATCTCTGGGATGATTGGAATTGATCCTGTAGCTGTTTTCCGATGGGCAATTCTCCGAGCTTTTTTCAGAGCCATGGTTGCTTTCAGGGAAGCTGGGAAAAGACACATTCACAGAAAAACTGGTAAGTGGTAGTTATTAGTATTCTACCATGCTTCATCTTTTAATTTTTTTTAACTTTCTGCTTCTCCACAAAAAGGAATAGAATTCTTGCTACGAGATTCTTAGAGACAAATCCTGCTTTTGTAGTCAATCTGGTATCATCTCTTAACTGATTAGTGACTATGAACAGTTTTTCTTTTCTGTAAAAGAGAGTTATACTGCCTTTAATATGAGGATAAAATGAGAGCATCTGTTCTTGAAGTGTTCATTTTCTTTTCCTTTACTCTTAACTCAGTTCATGGATTTTTACTTTGAAATTTAGAAATGGATAAAGCAGGATACTTTTTCTCCGTGCCTCCCTCTTCAATCATAAAATCTCTCATCTCACGTTCTGTCGGAGGGCAACTTCATAAGCACTTTTGACCTACTGGAAACCAAACTGTTTGCTGTATCTCTAGTCTTAGGTAGGCCATTGCTGCATAGCGAAGATACGTATGCAGTTGAGATTTATGTCTTTCAGTAGAAAGGTGATAGGGCTCACCTGTGTCCTCAGGACCCTCAAAGTGACTTACATAGCTTTTTAGGATGTGTACTAGTAGTAAAACTTTAAGTTTAGCTGTTAAATGTTTGAGATGAATAGTTATATTTGGGAGAGTATATTTCTAAAAATACACGTAAAATAGAACCTAGTTTCTGTTTTTTAGATTTTAAAGTGTTTGAACGGGTCTTTGTAGGTATATAGGGATAATTACAGTTTATTAGAGAAATAAAAAGACTATCTCATACTTACTTTGCCTTTTACAAAGTGATTTCTAAGAGATTATCTTTGTAAAGAGCTTGAAGGAAATTTTTTTTTCTTTAAGATGCTTTCTTATTTATTATGACAAACTTCTAATCAAGAAAACCACTCAAAATTGATTAGTATCCTGCTAAGACATAATTGAATAAGAGAAGAAACTTTTCTTCTATTTATTATGAAAGCTTATTTACCTTACGTTGTGTATATGTTCCTTTGGCATTTAAAATCTATTATTTGTGAAAGTTAGTTGTTACGTATCTGTTATTATCAATATGGGCAATGATATGCAATGTTAGTAATGATAAACAACCTATATTTTCTCTACCTTGATAAACTTTGGATTCTTTATTTTCTAATCTTGTTTTCCCTTCTAGCTAGTACAGAGCTTCCATATAGTAAACTCTTTGAAAATTTGTATTCAACATAACATGCATTTAGAAAAGTACACAAAGCAAAAATGTATAGTCCAGTGAGGTAACACAAAGTAAACACAACCCTGAAATTACCACCTAGGTTACAAAACACAATGTTCCAGCCACCCAAAATTTCCCCTTGGAAAAACTTTAAAATTTTTACTTTTTATAAAGGAAAAGAAAAACTCTGGTTTGTTTGCATTTTGAGTCCTGAGCAGATTTGTTTCTGAAAGTAATTGTTTATATTACAATATATCAGTGTCAATGCCAGCATTCACCCTAACATTTTATTTTCTCCACACCACTTCCTGTTTACTCTCTTTTGGTAGATTTAGTATAAAAACGTGTTATAAAGTTGGAACATTGTATCATTGCAAAATAAAAGCTAGCAGATTGTGAAAATGGTTTAAATGGTAGATTGAGAATTTTTATAATGATCGTAAATATTATGCAGTCATAGTAAGATGAAATAGGAATTACAAGTTAAGATGAAGTAGAAAATACGGAAGGCAGAAAAGGTAAGGTGACCAAGCCTAGATATTGGATGAGAATAAGAGGGCAAAGATAATACCTCTGAAGAAGAACAAAGATGTAGACCTGCAGAATTACAGAATATTTTCATTTCCTTTGATGATATCTTAATTAAAAACTTAAGTGGCCTCTAAGTTAATTGTCAAGAAACACCCTGATGGTGAACAGGTATGTTCACCAAAAAACCCTGGCTTTCTTCAGGGAATTCCTTGACATTCTTTTCATCAAGCCTACTGAGCACAATTTACAATATCAAATTAAAATCTACTTTTTACTCTTGTTGTTGTTTTCTTTTTTACACACTTTCAAATTAAAAGACACAATGCCATTTTAAGGTCTTTAAATCAAAAGTCAACTATTTTTGAGAAAATTTTATTATAACTGTAGAATGTGTATTATGGTGATCAGGCTGTTGGAAACCATAAAATGTTCTTAGTGGAGTCACATCAATAGGTAGTCTCAGTGAAGCTGCATGTTGGCTCTCCTGAGAGGTAGAATGAGAAATGGTAACAATTTGTCTGGTCAGCAGTGGGATAATGGAGAACAGATGTTCCAGTTTATCATCAACCTTGCCTCTGATTTCATCCTCATGAATAAAAACGAGCCCAGAGTAGAGAATACTATTTAAAGATCATGAAGAGGATATAGCAGAAATCATAACCTAATTGGGAATTATACAGTGGGTAGAACTGAGCTGTACATGATGCTTTATTTGGTTCTTTTGGAGTTATTAATAAATAAAAGTATAGCTAAATAGGAATTTAAACCAGTCTAAAAAGGCAAAGCAAAGATGGGTGTTTAGCTGTGCCATCAGTATAAAAGATAATGAACAAGAGGGTCCAAAGTCTTTTTCAGTTTCTTTATCTACAAGGAGAGAAGCTGAAACCATTTATGTAGTGTCTGCAGATAGAGAGCTTTAAGGGTTCCTACAGAACCTATTTCTCTTCTTCATTCTGCTCAATAGACTATGTGATTCTGATGTACTCCTGTTTATGCAAGTGGGAGAAACATTCTGGTGACCATCTATTTCCAAAAATGACCAGATACTAAAATTGATTTGGATATTACCATAAGTCTAGAATCTCTGTGCTATACTCTGTCCACAATTCTTCCTAGTACTTAAGAGATTTAAATAGACTTTTGTTAAAAAAACAAAAACAGGACCTATTTTTAATACATTACTTCTAATTTGGGCAGTATAGTAAGGCAATTAAGAGTTTTAGATTGACATCAGTGAAATGGTGGAGTAAGGACCTCTACAAATTTTTTCATAACAGCAAAGAGAAAACTGGCAAAAATTGTCAAAACAACTTTGTCAGAACTCTGGAAATTAATCAGAGGCTCCCAGTAACCTGAGAAGTGTTTATACAAGAAAAAAAGACTGAATATCAGTAAAGACAGCGTACTTTGTGGCATTTTAACATGTAATATTCACATCCCTTCCTCTTCAGATCCATGGTAGCCTAGAAAACCAACAGCCTGGAATCGTGGTCGAAATCAGCAGTGTGGCAACCACTTGGAGGGGGCAGAAGGGATTTGAGCTCCTTCAGTGCCCCATTCCCAGAGAATTTTTATTATTCAACCTACTGGGTGATTTTCCGAATACCCTACTTACTAGACTATATTTGTTCAACCTCACTTGGAGTTTGCCCACTGTGAAAAGCCTTTAGCCCCAGGGGCATTGTGCAAAGCAACTGAATAAATCGTTGAACATCACAGCTGCCTGTGGCAGTAGATAACAGTTGAGACAACCAGTAGCCTAACCAAAACACTTAAAAGAAAAAGCTGGGGAATGAGATCTCCATAATGGCCTTGAAAAGTTCCAATGTATTCCTGGGAATCTAGATAGCTGTGCATATATATGGGGCTGTGTACATGCTCAGGCTATGTGCATTCTCAAGAAAGACCAATGATGTCCTGATTGCTCACTGAATAACTTTGAGGCTCTGAGCAAGCAGGAAGTGAAGGCCACGGCAGAGTTTATAAACTCCCTATCCAAGTGTCACCGGTGTGCCTCAACTCACAGACATTGACTCTTGACAAAGCCTGGGAGACTTACTAGTTTTTAGGCAGGTAGGATAGCTCTGTTCAATCATTGCATAACCACTAAGCTAACTGAACAGAGACTTTAATGGTCACATGAGACAAAGAGTACAAACTTTACATAATTAGTTCAGGAAAATTGTTTTTAAAAACAACTACAAGAGACAGCAACAACAGCATGCCCTAGGGATGAGGGAAAACCTCATTTCCAGAATTACATTATATTTTTTAAAACATCCAATGTTTAACACAAAATTATGAAACATAGAAAGTATGAGCTTTACACAGGAAGGAAAGAATCAATAGAAACCATCCTTGAGGAAAGCCAGACATGGAGCTTAATGAAAACTTTAAGCTATTTCAATTATGTTCAGAGAGTTAAAGCTGGCAACAGTGTCTGAGGAGCTAAGGGAAAATAGGGAATATTAATGTTAAAAGTTACATATGTGTAAATATTTATGTCAATACGTAGTTAAATATAAAAGTATAAATGTATTTTTTAAAAACATTTTATAACTCTTCCCTCCAATATAATTTGGAAAAAAATACAATCACTGAAATGAAATATTGGCTAGAGGAGTTCAACAGATTTGAACAGACAGAAGAAGAAAGAATCAGTGAACTTGAAGACAGATAATTGAGATTATCCAGTTAAAAGAACAGAAAGGAAAAAGAATGAAGAAAAATGATCAGAGCCTCAAAGACCTGTTGGATATCATCAAGCATACCAATTTCTGAGAATCCAGAAAGTAAGAAGAAAAAGGAGCAGAAACAATATTTGAAGAGATAATCGACATAAACTATTCAAATTTGATGAAAGACTATATTAATCTATACCTCCAAAAAGCCCAGTGAGTTACAAGGAGGGTAGATTCAAATAGATCCAAATTTAGATACATCATAATAAAAGTATCCAAAGACAAAGGGAGAATATTGAAAGCAGCAAAAGAAAAGCAGCTCATCTTGTACAAAAGATCTTCAATAAGATTAACAGCTGATTTATTGTCAGAAACCATTGGGTTTCCTATTACAAACTTGATACGTAAATTTTTTTAAAAACAGAAACCATTGGGAATAGATGGTAACAGGATGGCATTTGAAGCACTGAAAGAAAAGAAACACTTCCAATCAGTAATTCTGTATCCAGCAAAACTATCTTCAAAATAAATGATGGTGAAATTAAAATATTCCCAGTTAAATAAATCCTGAGCTATTTATTAATAGCAAACCTACCCCACCAGAAATACTAATGGGAGTTCTTGTGGGTGAAGTGAAAGGACACTAGACACTAACTTATGCATATGAAGAAATAAAGACTGTCATTATTGGCAATTACAAGAAGATAGTATGTAAATACATTTTTATGTTTTTTTTTTCCTTCCAATCTGATTTAAAAGATACTTGCATAAGGTAATAATTATAATTCTTTCTTGATGGACATACAGTTTTGAAGACATAATTTAAATGACAATAACAGCATGAAGGAGTAGGGAGAGAATGGAGCTATCTATGCAGGAGGAAAGTTTTTTATGTATTATTGAAATTAAGTTGTTTTCAATCCAGACTAGATTCTGTAAGTTCAGATATTAATTATAATTCTATTGGTAACCATTAAGAAAATAATTAAGAAATGCTATAGTAAGAGAAATGACAAGAAAATTAAAATAGTATACTAGAAAACTTCTAATTTATTTATTTATTTAGAGGTGGAGCCTTGCTCTGTTGTCCAGGCTGGAGTGTACAGTGGTGTAATCTTGGCTTACTGCAACTTCTGCCTCCCAGGTTCAAGTGATTTTCCTGCCTTAGCCTCCCAAGTAGCTGAGACTACAGGCATGCACCACCATGCCTGGCTAATTTTTGTATTTTTAGTAGTGACAGGGTTTCACCATGCTAGCCAGGCTGGTCTTGAACACCTGACCTCAAGTGATCTGCCCACCTCGGCCACCCAGAGTGCTGGGATTACAGGTGTGAGCCATGACACTTGACTGAAAACATCTGTTTAATACAAAGGAAAGCATAATAATGAAACAATAAACAGAAATGTTTTAATATGTGAAAATTAAACAGCATACTTTCAGATAACCTGTGGGTTGAAGAAGAAATCACAACAAGATTAGAAAATGCTTTGAGATGAATAGAGGCAAAAACAATACACCAAAACTTAGGGATCCAACTAAAGTAGTATTTGGAGGGAAGTTTATAGCTTTAAATACCTATGTTTAGAAAAGCAGAAAGATCTCATATCAGTTAGCTCATGCTCTACCTTAAGAATCTGGAAAAAAAAAATAAATCCATAGCACACGGAAGGAAGGATGTAATAAAGAGTAGATCTGAAATAAATGAAGTAGAGACGAGAAAACAAAACCATGCTGGTTCTCTAAAAAGATAAAGGAAATTGACGGACCTTGAGCTATACTGACCAAGAAATAAAGAAGACTTCAATTTGCTAATTTCAGTAATGAAAGGAAGGTGGCAATTTTACTGAATTTATGGAAGTAAAAAAGAACTATAACAGTATGAATGGTTATATGGCAACAAGTTAGAGCCCAGTTGAAATGGACAAATTCTTTGACATAAACAGCCAAAACTTATTCCAAAAGAAACAGAAAATTTGAATAGACGTGTAACAAAGAAAGAGGATTCGTAATAACTTCCTACAAAGAAAAGCCAAGGACAAGTGAATTCACTGATGAATTCTTCCAAATACTTAAAGAAGAATTAACACTAATCCTTCATAAGCTCTTCCAAAAAAATAGAATATGAGGGAATATTTTTTATATAATTCTGTGAGGCAGTATTACCTGCAGACAAGACATCACAAGAAAAGAGGCCAGGCGTGGTTACTCACACCTGTAATTACATCACTTTGGGAGGCCAAGGCAGGTGGATCACCTGAGGTCAGGAGTTTGAAACCAGTCTGACCAATACGGAGAAACCCCATCTCTACTAAATGTAAAAAATTAGCCGGATGTGGTGGCACACACCTGTAATATCAGCTACTTGGGAGGCTGAGGCAGGAGAATTGCTTGAACCTGGGAGGCAGAGACTGTGGTGTATATATGTGTGTATGTGTGCGTGTATATATATATATACATGTATATATGTAGCATATATATGTATATATGCTATATATGCCAATATGCTACATACATATATGCTATGTATATATGATATGATATATATATATATATGGATATACAGATTTTCTTTTTAAAGAGCCGGGGTTTCACTGTGTTACCTGGGTTGGAATGCAGTGGTGCTACCACAGCTCACTGTAGCCTCAAACTCCTGGGCTCACATGATCTTTCTGCTTCAGCCTCTCAAGACACTGGAGCAGGAGGCACATGATACCATACCTGGTCTTTTTTTTCTTTTGAGACGGAGTCTCTCTCTCTCTCCAAGCTGGAATGCAGTGGCGCGATCTCAGTTCACTGCAACCTCCGCCTCCCGGGTTCAGGAAGTTCTCCTGCCTCAGCCTTCCAAGTAGCTGGGACTACAGGCGTGCATCACTATGCCCAGCTAATTTTTATATTTTTAGTTAAGAGTCAGAGTTTCACCATGCTAGCCAAGATAGTCTCAGTCTCCTGACCTCATGATCTGCCCACCTTGGCCTCCTGAAGTGCTGGGATTACAGGTGTGAGTCACTGCTCTGGCCTTTTTCTTTTTTTAAATTTGTTTTTAGGGATGGGATCTTGCTGTGTTACCCAGGCTGGTCTTTAACTTCTGGCCTTAAGTCATCCTCCCTGCTCAGCCTCCAGAGTGTCTTGGATTACAGATGTGAGCCACCATGCTTGGTTCTCATTATGATATGTCAAAGAAGTACAATTTCCAATAAAGTTACCTTTAAAAAAATCAACGCCACATCTGCACCATATGTGAGTATGGGGTCTGAATTTATACTATGTGTTTGGTGTATAATGTCAAACTAAGAAATTGTCATCAAAACTAGACCTGCAACTAGCATAAGCTAATACTGAATAAATCCCTTTTAAGAGTTGATGATGGCCAAACATGGTGGTTCATGCCTGTAATCCCAGCACTTTGGGAGGCCAAGGCAGGTTGATCATGAGGTCAGGAGATCGAGACCATCCTGGCCAACACAGTGAAACCTTGTCTCTACTAAAAATATAAAAATTAGCTGGGCGTGATGGTGCACGCCTTTAGTCCCAGCTACTTGGTAGGCTGAGGCAGGAGAATTGCTTGAACCTGGGAGGCAGAGGTTGCAGTGAGCCAAGATCGTGCCACTGAACTCTAGCCTGGTGACAGAGCAACACTCTGTCAGAAAAAAAAAAATAATAAAATAAAATAAAATAAAAAAAGTTGAGACTCCATAGAAAATAACCCCCACTGAAAATATAAACCATTCTAGGAAACCAAACCTTGACAGGGGGTTGGTACATACAACAAACGAGGAATATTACTTTAAGATTTAGAAGTTGTATCACAGTCTGAAAAATAATGTTCAAAGTTGTAGAAAGAAGGTATAGAAAGCAGAATGCAAGAACAGGAGAGAGGTTAAAGAAACTAATATAGGCATGGTGGTGAGACAAAGCAGTTGCAGATACAAAAATACCCATATCCACATGGCACTGCCATCATTTATTCAACGGAATAGAAAATAAAGTTTGGTGGTTGTAGTAATGTTGAATGATTTTTTAAAACTCTGTACAATAATTTAGTATATTTTAGCATCTTGAGCTCTTATACAGCATACTTTAATACATAATATTCTTGAATTATTTTTGAATAGCAGATTATCAAATTATCTATTGAAAGACATGATAGTTTAGTGAAAACTTCTTTTTTTGTTTGTTTGTTTTTTGAGACGGATTCTCACGCTGTCACACAGGCTGGAGTGCAATGGCACGATCTTGGCTCACTGCAGCCTCTGCCTCCAGGGTTCAAGTTATTCTCCTGACTCAGCCTCCCCAGTAGCTGGGAGTACTGGTGTGTGCCACCATGCCTGGCTAATTTTTGTTTTTTAGTAGAGACAGAGTTTCACTGTGTTAACCAGGATGGTCTCAATCTCCTGACCTCATGATGTGCCCACCTAGACCTCGCAAAGTGTTGGGATTCAGGTGTGAGCCACCAATACTTAAATTTAGAATTTGAATGGAGTCTGAGTAGAGCTCACTGGGTGTTTTTTCTTCAACTGGTCCCTTTCAGCTGACTGCCAAACCAAGTGCAGTGTAGTCTAATGCCTAAGCATTCTTTCTCCAAGCAATCCATCAAGGGAGGATTGATTACTGCTTATAATGACAGTAGAGTATTTTTATCAAGGTATCTTTTGAGTAAGAAATGATGTTAAGCTTAGTTATACTTCTTTTTTTTTCAACCTTTGTACCTGTTGACTCTTTGTATTGTACAAATAATACAGTATTTTATTAGCTCACATACTTTTTATTATGAAAAATATTTCAAATTCATTTTATTTTTAAAAAACCTGTTTCTGTGTATATGATTTATGGTATTATTAGATTCCCTCTCGTTTGCTGAATGTGGCTGCCAATTCTCTGGATATATGTACATTTCGTTTAGGGAATTAGAATGAGAATAAAATATGCTCTACAAACCTCTTTGAATTAGTCTGAGACTGTTTAACTTTTAAAATGATTCTGCTATGAGATTTTTCCAAAGATTCTCTTGTATCTCATTCTTAATTGCAGTAATGGAACTTTTTTGCCTCTATATTATTATACGCTTTTTTTTTTTAAAAGCAAACTTACTTAAATTTGAACATTATGCCCTAACTCTAGAGGTGATCTCTGCATAAATGATACACAACCACTACCCTAAAACCTGGAAACTCTTTATTGCTAATATTTTTGGAACTCATCTCCCATTCACTTTATTGCTTAAGTGACTCACTTTAAGTAACACTAATCTGGGGCTTTGGTCTTTACTTGAATGTGCTCTCTTCTTTTTTTCACTGGTAGCTGATTTCTGTCTCACCTTCCTGAGAAGTGATAATGAGTTACAGATTCTCCAACTTTGTTTCCAAATTTGTAAATACAGAAGGGCTGCTGGGCTTTCCTGCTCCATGGTGCTTTTCTTCATACTTTCATTATTGACACACTTGGAATTCCTACAAGTGTGGTTAATTGCAGGATTTGTGAAATAATTGTTTAACTTTCGGTAAATTGTTCTGGTTATATTTCTCTTTAGGGTTCCATCAATGTTGCCAACTGTATGCTAATTATATTTGAGACCCGATAAAAATTAGTCTATTTTTAAAAAATAAATCATACAAATTTCTTTTGAATTTTTGCTTGTATTTAAAATCTTCGGTATGGTGTTAACTATAACAATACTTTGAGTAGCGAAAAGGACATTTTGAATATCTGAAAAAGGCTTTTATTTTTTTCTATTATTTTTATGCAGTTTTTTCAGAATAATTGGAAAGGTCATTCACATATAACCACTATTATTTGATACATTTTTATATACCCTTAAATAGTTGGCAGCATTGTCTTTGATTCTCTGTTGGTTTGGGCTTATATAATGTCTTTTTCTTTTCTCCATTTTTTTGTTTTCTTTTTTTTTTTTTTTTTTGCTTCCTAAGGACATGATGATACAGCGCCATGTGCAATTTTGAAAAGTATGGATAGTTTTAGCTTTCTGCAACACCCAGTCCACCAGAGGAGCTTAGAGATTCTGCAGAGATGCAAGGAAGAGAAGTACAGTAAGGCTACAAATCCTGATAAACTGTTGTCACATATCCATTTGGAAATGGAAACCAGGAGCATCCTACACCAGGGTGGGATACAGATTGCATGGGCAACATGGCCTGCATGAATCTCTCAGCAGTCTTTGAATATTTCTATTGAGTCTTTAGTACTTTGTTTTGAAAATACTGGTATACTTGTTCGTTTAACCTTGGTGACTTTTCTGTTTGCCTGTGATCATTGGGTTGTTAATTATGCTTGGTTACAGTCACTATATTGGTTTTCGTTGTCTTTCAAGTAGCCAAGTGATGGATAGGAAAGAACAATGCTGTTTTTTCCCCTGCTCATTAACAACCACCAAAAAAACCCAAAACTTTATTGAAGTCTAATTGAAGTAAAAAACCAAATGCAAAGAGAACAATTCGATCAGTTTTGATGTATGTAGGCACCCATGAAATTTTCTCCAGAATGAAATTATTTCCAGAATCAAGATAATGAATATATTTGGTGCTCCCAAAAAGTTTTCTCTGCCCCTTTCTAAATCTGGCTGATTTTTGTGCTTGCCTATGCTTGGATTTAAACATTAGCAAATGTTATTTTTGTGTATCATTGATAAATCCGCTTAGTTTGATTGCCATACTTCAACCAGCCTTTCCTATGTTTGGTTTAGAGCAAAGCCACCACATTAATGTTTTGGCTTGAGGAAGAATAACAGAATAATGGTACATGTTCTTTTTTGTTTGCTTTTTTATAAAATTGGTGTAAAAAGATGCCCTTGGACTCCATTTCTTTTCTTGCTTTTTATTTGTTGTACTCATTCTGCATAAAAATTGATTCTTTTGCCAGTTGTAAGATTACAATTGAGGCACTGCTATTCTGAGAATAAGGGGAACCTTCAAAATACTCAAAGACAACTGAGCAATTTGCATATAATGGATTTACATAATCTGTTCTGAGCTTTTAATAAATTACCACTGATTTAGTTTGCTAATTTCACAGTTTTCTGGTTGAAATTCCATGAAATTTTACTATCCAGTTGTCAGTGAAAGGAGAATATAAGTAGAATTCCTAAGAGCAAATGTGGATTCTTTTTCAGTTCCCGTTGCTGTCTTGGTTTAGGATAAAAAAAAAAAAAAAGGTGTGTAATGTATTATGAAAAACAGTATTTAAAATATTTTCTCAGTTTAAGAACAAAGGTAAGTGTTTCATTTAAAAAAGACATCCTTAAAGTTATTCTTAATTATTGCTCATGTTTCTAAGAGGAATGTAATAAATCCTCATTCCAGTTATTCATCTTCCTATTCTGTTCTTTAATACACAGGACATTATTTAAAACAGTCTATAAATCATTTTGAGGAGCTTAAATTCATTTCTATTAACCCTTAAATAGTTGCAAATGGTTTGTTTGCTTTATTTTTACATGACTTAGCCTGACAACCCCAGACCTGATTCTGGATCTTGAATAGGAGGGCACAAATTTTAGCATAGGCTGCATGAAGAAATTGTGCATTTATGTGTGCTCACATGCAAATTTGTACTTTTGTGAACGTTGGAACTCTTCTATTATTTTATGTAATTTATTTTGTTTTCCGCTATAGTATTAGCAATATGCTAATTATAAAAAGATGTTACATTATATATTTTATTATATGTAAAATTGTTAATTCAAGTTCAGAAGATTGTTCTTAAAAAAACAGGGGACTACCAGCTTTAGGTAGTGGTGAATTGGTGAGGTGAATGAATACTCCCACAAGTAACAGTGATAACAACTGGAAAAAAAAATTTTAAATAACCAAATATTTGAAGGCTCTGGAAAAAGACCAGAAGTAGGCAGAAAGTAGGGAAAAGTATATTCTTTCTAGGTGGTAAAGCAGTGGGTAAGAATTGTGAATTTGTAGCATTTTATATGAGGGGTTCCCTAACTTGCATTATTTCAGAGACAGAAAACTACAATAACCAATTACAATTACTAGGAGAAATTGAAGAATACAATGAAGAGAGATACATAATTATTTTGTTTGTATTTTTGATATATCAGCTGTCTCTCAAATGGATCTATAGATTGAATTCAACCCAATAAGTATAATAGCAGATTTTTTTTGGTAGAAATTAACAAGCTGAATCTAAAATTTTTAGAAAAATGTAGAATACCCAGATTTTCCAAAATAATTTTGAAATAGAACAAAGCTGGATAACTTATATGATTTTAAGACTAAAATATTCATGGCATTGTTCTATTGGTGTTAAGGATCAAGAGATTAATGAACCAGATACAAAGTACAGAAGTAGATCTGCACGTACACAGTCAGTTGATTTTCTATTAAGGCACCATGATAATTTAGTGGGGGTAAGTCAGTCTTTTAAACAAATAGCACTAGAACAACTGGGTAACCATATGTTTTAAGAGAACTTTGATCCTTATATCATACATGTAATTTAACTTTGAAATGTGTCATACAGCTGTTTATAAGGACCAAAACTATTGAATTTGTATTAAAATGGAAGAAAACCTGAGAAACAAGTCTTTGTCATCTTGTGACGGGCAAAAGTTTCTTAGATGAGACATAAGAGCATAACTATAAAAGGAAAAAAGTGACAAATTGGAGTTAGCCAATTTGAAAACTAATTTTCTTAACTGCTGTTAAGAAAACAAAAAACATACTACAGCCTGGGAAACAGTATTTGTTAGAATTTGTAATATTCATACCTGATAATGGACTTGAAAACAAAATATAAAAACTCTTACAATAATAAGATAAATAGGCCAGTTTTCAAGTGAGCAAAAGATTTGAATATACACTTGCACAAAAGAAGATTTATATGTATTCTCATGAAAGATGTTCAATTTTGTTATTCATTATGAAAATGCAAATTGTAATCACAGTGAGGTCACATACCCTCTATAGTGGCTAAAATGTGAGAAGTTGAAATACCAACTGATGAAAAGGATATGGAGCAACTGGAGCTGTCATACTGTCTCTTGGCAGTGTCAACTGGTACATGTTAGAAAACGGTTTGTCAGTTTTTTAAAGATAAGCATATTTTCCCCGTATGTTTCATGAATTCAAATCACAGTTATTTACCTGAGAAATGAAAATATATATTCACAAGAGACTTTTATAGATCAACCTCTAAAGTATTATGCTAAGGGAAGGCCTACCCTCAAAGCATACTGTTTTATTTCATTTATATAGAAATCTAGACAGTGCAGACCAATCTGCATGGATAGCAAGTTAGTGATTGCCTTGACCCATGTAAGTAAGTTTGAGGGATTGTCCAAGAAGGTGCATGAGGCAACTTTGGTTATGGTAGAAATGTTTTGTATCTTTCTTTGGTGGTTATTAATGTGGTGAATACATTTGGCAAAACTTATCCAGCTGTGTGCTTAACATGTATATGTTTAGCTGTTTGAAATTTTTATTCCAATAAAAAATGTTTAACTACATGTCATGAAGCCTGATACAAGTTACAAATAAAGACCTAGAAGAGATTATTTTTCATGAAACTAAGAATATCCAAAATAAAAAATTGTCTATGATCAGAACTACTGCTTTCATATGGTATGCAGAGACAAATGTAGAAGATATTGGCATGAAAACTGAAGGGAAAGCAGGGGGCTCTACTGCTCTTGAATTAAAATAATCTTATCAAGTTTAGGAAATCAGTATAGGTAAATAACTTGAACATGTTGTGCCTTAAGGACAATCACAATAATAACAATTTTTATCTTTTAAGGTAGCATAAGAAACCTTTATAAAGTGAAAACCAAGAAGGGAAAAAAATGAAAGAGTGAAATAAATGAAAAACATGAAATTAAATGCCAGAAACAGATATTATTTAAAATTAAATGTTTACGCTCACCAATTAAACTCTCAGTGAAATTTTCAGTAGTTTAAGTGATAGCTGTACGATTTTAAAGTGGTGAAAATAAAAGGATGGATAGTGATGTACCAGGCAAATGTGAATGATAGCAATTAATAAAGCTAGATGGTAATATGAACAGATGCTCACCTATATATTTTTTTAAAATTTAGTTGAGAAAGGCAGAAGCTGAACCCACTAGAAAGTTTCGGAGATTTAATAAGGAACTTGGTAAATGTATATATAAATCTAAATAAGCAACAACGTTATAAAACTTATAGTATACCTAATTTACTTGATTAAGGAAAGAAAACAAGGTGAAAGTAAGTATTGGGTAGCAATAACATTCCTAATGAGAAGGGGATGACTTTAAAATGTTTGAAAGTTCTTGTACTCTTCAGGGAAACAGAAATAATTAGGTTAGAATTCATTAGTATGTTAAACATTTAAGGATATACAATTTCTGTAACAAAAGAAAGAAGATACAAAGAAAGCAGTTCAATAGAAGGCTCAATGAAAGCATATAATAGTTAAGGTAAATAAAAAATATAAACTTAGACGTCAGAAAAAATATTTCAGATGTATCAGTTACAGCAGTAAGTTAAAATAGACTAAACTGAACAGTTTAAAAAACATGAATTAAAGAAGATGAACAAAAGTTATCTGTAGAATGCTTACAAGAGACAAATCAAAATACAAAGAAATTAAGAAGATTAGGAAAGAGTTATGCCAGAAAATTTATCCTTATTCTCTTGTACTTTTTCCCATCTCCTTTAGGTAACCACAGATTTATTACTATAAGTCAGTTTTATGTTTTCTTTTCTTTTTTTTTGAAATGGAGTCTTGCTCTGTCGCCTGGGCTGGAATGCAGTGGCGTGATCTCGGCCCACTGCAACCTCTACCTCCCAGGTTCAAGCAGTTCTCCTGCCTCAGTATCTGGGACTACTCCCAAGTAGCTGGCACTGCAGGCGCCTGCCACCACACCCAGCTAGTTTTTGTATTTTTAGTAGAGACAAGCTTTCACTGTGTTGGCCAGACTGGTCTCGAACTCTTGACTTCAGGTGATTCATCTGCCTCAGTCTCCCAAAGTGCTGGGATTACAGGCATGAGCCACTGCACACCACATAGTTTTATACTTTCTAAAACTTTTATACAAATGGGATCACACAGTATGTATTTTATGTTCTGATTGTGTTATGCAACAGTTATGCATGTATTCATGCATGTTTTTCCAAATATCAGTCATTTGTTGCTCAGTTGTGTTCCATTGTATTTGTATATATACATAATTGTATATAATTTATATGACATATAATGTATGTAATTGTGCTTATTGATTTGTTGGTGTATTTAAAAGTTAAATACACTGTTAGAGCTATTGTGAAGAAAACTGCTATGAACATTCTTGTTTGAGTCATTTTGCAGACATATTTTTATTCCTCAGTAAATACTTACGAGTGGAGTTTCTTCATGAAGTAGATATATGTTTAACATCATTACGATCTGTCAACCTTTTGGTATCTTAAAGATGTTCCATGTTCTTAGGGCTTTATTTATGATTATTCAGATGTCATTCCATTGTCATTCCTTCATATGTCATGTATCTTTTTTTCCTTTTGTTTTAAAATTTTCTCTTTATATTCGGCATTCAGCAGTTTGACTCTCAAGTCCCTAAATATGATTTATATTAATTTTCTTTGGGATTTGCTACACCTTTTGGACTTTCCATTGTTTTTCATCAGATTTAGAAAATTTTGGGCCAATATTTTTCAAAAATTTTTTCTGCTACAATTTCTTTTTTCCTTCTGAAACTCCAGTTACATGTTGTTAGACTATTTGATATCATCTCAAGATAGCTATTTTAAAATTCTTTTTTGCTAATTTGAACAAGTGGGAGATCTTGGGATATGATGGGTTTTTTGTTATGTTGTTGTTTTGAGACAAAGTCTTTCTCTCTCATCCAGGCTGGAGTGCAATGGCGCAATCTTGGCCCACTGCAACCTCCACCTCCCAGATTCAAGCGATTCTCCTGCCTTAGCCTCTCAAGTAGTTGGGATAACAAGCACGTGCCACCATGCGAGGCTAATTTTTGCATTTCTGTAGAGACAGGGTCTCTCCCTGTTGGCCAGGCTGGGCGTGAACTCCTGACCTCAGGTGAGCAGCCTACTTCAGCTTCCCAAAGTGCTGGGATTACAGGTGTAAACCACAGAGCTTGGCTGGATCTGATGATTTTAAAATGGGATCAGGGCTTCATTTTTTTTAATTATTTTTATTTTTATTATTATTATTTTTTTTTGAGATGGAGTCTCACTCTGTCACTAGGCTGGAGTGCAATGGCACGACCGTGGCTTACTGCAACCTCCACCTCCCAGGTTCAAGCAATTCTTCTGTCTCAGCCTCTCAAGTAGCTGGGACTACAGGCACACGCCACCATGACCAGCTAATTTTTGTATTTTCAGTAGAGACGGAGTTTCCCCATATTGGCCAAGCTGATCTTGAATTCTTGACCTCATGATCTGCCCGCCTTGGCCTCCCAAAGTGCTGGGACTACAGGCATGAGCCATTGCGCCCGGCCCTTTATTTTTTTTTTAATGTTGTTTTATAGTTTTCAATGTAGACATTTTGTACTTTTAAAAATTTCATTTCAGAATATTTATTGCTATTTCTACTTCCCAGCCCTGCCACCTCGTCCCCACCTTCTACTCCCCACTTGAAGACAAGGTCTCACTCTGTCGTCCAGGCTACTGTGCAGTGGCACGATCTTAGCTCACTGTAGTCTCGATCTCGGGACCTCAACCAATCCCCCCACATCAGCCTCTCAAGTAGCTGGGACTGTAGGTGTGAGCCACCACACCTGGCTAAGTTTTCTATTTTTTGTAGAGATGGCGTTTCACCGTGTTGCCCAGGCTTGTCTTGAACTCTTGGGCTCAAGTGATCTACCTGCGTTGGTCTCCCAAACTGTTGGGATTACTGGCTTATGCCACTGTTTGCATGATTTAAATAGCAGAAAGAGTCTGCTGTGGTTTTTCAGTTTCCCTTGCTCATACAGAAAGATAACAATCACTTCATGTGGATATAGTGTTGACTATGTGCCATGCACTCTTCTAAGCACTTATATTTTATTAGTAGTAGAGATGAAGTCTCTCTAAGTTGCCCAAATGGTCTTGAACTACAGAACTCAAGTGATCTGCCTGCTTTGGCCTCTCAAAGTGCTGGGATTATAGGCATCTGCCACCACACCCAGCCACCATTTTATATTTATTTGTTTCCTATAGTTTTGTAGAACTCGTTTATTAGTCCAAATTGATTTTTTTTATTCCATAGGATTTTCTGCATACAAGATTGTCATGTTGAATAAAAATACTTCTTTTTTGCCAGTGTATCTTACCTATATTAAATGTTTGCATGTATGTTATAAAAATTGATAGCCTTATACTTACAGAACTTAACATGTTTAGCATGTGATTTGAAGAACATTACATTTTTTAAATATTGGTAATTCTTAAGGAAGCAATTTGTCTTCCTTGATACTCATTGTATTTATAACATTAATTCTCAGTGTGTTAATACTCACTGTATTTATTACATATCAGACATATATTTATTGCTAAAAATGTTGCATCAAAATAAGAAATGAACTTGTAGAGTCATAAAAAACAAGATCATGTCTTTTGTGGGAACATGGATGGAGCTGGAAGCCATTGTCCTTAGCAGACTAATGCAGGAACACAAACTGCATGTTCTCACTTTTAAGTGGCACCTAAATGATACAACTTACGAACATAAAGAAGGAAAAAAACAGACAGTGAGGTCTAGTTCCAGATGGAGGGTGGGAGGAGGGAGAGGAGCAGAAAAAGTAACTGTTGGGTACTGGGCTTAATACCTGGGTGAAATAATCTGTCCAACGAACCCCCATTACATGAGTTTACCTTTATAACAAACCTTCATGTGTACCCCCCGAACCTAAAAATTAAAAAAATGAACTTGTACACTTCTAGGCGTTCAGTCCAGTCACCCTTGTATTTCCTGAAGTTAATGTTTCAATGAAAGAAGAAATAAAATATTTCATTATTAAATTTTCTGATTGGGTGCATTGTTAACTAATGTCAGTGACAGTTATGAGACTTGGTTCATATAACTGTTTAGATGTTTCTGAAATATTTAGCAAATATTCGTTATTAAATTTCATTTGTCTTTACAAAAATTGTTTCATGTTTTGTTTTTCTTAGCACTGATTTGAAATTTTCTGTTTCTTAAATTTTAGGTATAAGCCGGAAAAATCCCAGAACACCTCTTTCTGATCTCCAGGGCATGAATGCTATAAATGAAAAAAACCAACAGTAAGTATACTTGGTTTATGTTTTCAAGGAAGCATAGAAGAAATAACTAGCATTCTGGTTGATATTTTTGTGACTTTAGAAGTATGAAATAATTCAGGCTTGTTTAGTTTCTTATTTCTTAAATCCTTTATAAGTGATAGAATAACACGTTAATAGGTTAAAGTTAACAAAATTTGTCTACATTTGCTTCTGGTAAAATGGCTTTACAATTTTGAAAAAGTTTCTTCAGAATAATTTAAAATGAGCTCATATATTTTAATTGCTGAGACCCTTCTTGCATTTTATGTCTTTTACAAAATTTAAGGGTTATTCTGCTGCTTTCTGTGGAGAAATCTTATTGGGAAGTAATAATTGAATAGTTTGATTTACATCAAACCATCCAATACATTTTTTGGGTGAGTGCGATTACCAAAGCTTACCTTTTACTATTTTCAATGAAGAATTCTTGAGAACAATATGACAGTAACAAATATAAATAATTTATGAGTTCATAAAGTCTTTGTTTTTTATGTGTACTATTTAATAAATATTGTAATTTATATGAGGAGAAGAACATTGTTTCTAGAATGCGATCTCTGCAGTTGAAACATCATAAAAAATATTGAGCTTTCTAGTACTCTGGTAATGAGGATGGTCTGTTGTTAAAATGAAGGTATAACTTCACTGATCATTTTTTCCAATTGAGTTACTATGTCTTTCTAATATAGTCACTTGTCTGCTCAGTAACTTTTTCATGCGTCTTTATTGCTTATTAAAAGTCTGGGTTCACTAACTTCATGTGCAAGAGCTGTCACAGCCCAAGTATCTAGCCATAAATATATTCACTTTGAATACCACAAATTAAACTATTTGCTATTTTATATTATATGTCCTTTGTTTTCTTAACAGTAATACTTGGCCAATGATGATATCCATATTTGTATGTTAAATTTTAACCAAAACCAAATTAGATAATCTTGACCTGTATACCTTCAGTTCTGTCTGTTGGCATTATTCTCACCTTGGTCATCAGATAGGTACCCAATTTTCTTGATTATATAAAAAAGAAACCGTGATGTGCCTCATTTCACAAAGCAGCTGAATGGTTTTAAGTTTCCTAATTTCTAGTTTGTGCTTCTTTCTTTGTACTTTCCATTTTGGATACCTGAAGTGGTCTATATGGGTTTCTGCTTTTATATATCATTTGAGGATAGTCCCAATATATTGGTTTAAAGTTGATTGACTTGATCTGGTAATTGCCTTAAGCAGTTACTTGAATAGAGGCACTCAATGAATGATAAACTAATATTGTAAAGATAGATATATAAGGCAGGGCATGGTGACTATGCCTGAAATCTCAGTGCTTTGGGAGGCTGAGGCAGGTTGCTTGAGGTCAGGAATTTAAGACAAGCCTTTGCAACATAGTGTGAACTTGTCTCTACCAAAAACAAAGAAAATTAGCTGGATGTGGTGGCTCATGCTTCTACTGTAAAACGCTTCAGGGAGCAATTGCTAACACACTTGAAACAAATAAAAAAGTTAGAAAGGCTCAGCAAAGAAATAGAAGATACAAAGAAGAACCAAATGGGTGGATGTAGTGGGTCCCATCCATTGGACCACTTCGGGTATCCAAAATTGAAAGTATAAAGAAAGAAGCATAAACTAGAAATTAGGAGACTTAAAACCATTAAACTTCAACTTGTTCTGTTCTACTAAATCTTTTGTTACATCTTCACTCACTTTTAAACTTACTGCCCCTATCCTTTGGCTAGTCTTCTTTCCCACTCTTTCATTCTTTTCTTTTGAATGCAATAGAAAAAAGATTTGTGACATTTGTGAATGTTACAGGAAAAAGCCAGATAACAGGTTTAACAAGAGTTCCTCTAGATTGCATTTATTGCGTTGGTGAATTTATCATAGACATATTTTGGAGACATGGTAGAGAAGAGGGAGAAAGTAGAATAATGAGTATTTATAAAATCAGATCAAACATGAAATCATTAGTTTATAACTGTCAAGTGAATCCTTTGAGACCTTCCTGTGGAATTTTTCTCATAAGTGGCTTCTAGACTGGGTATGGTGGCTCACACCTGTAATCCTAGCACTTTGAGAGGCTGAAGCAGGCGGACCACTTGAGACCAGGAGTTAGACCAGCTTGGCCAATATGGTGAAACGCCGTCTCCACTAAAAATATAAAAATTAGCCAGGCATGGTGGGCGCACATTTGTAATCCCAGCTACTCGGGAGGCTGAGGCAGGTCACTTGAACCCTGGAAGTGTAGGTACAGTGAGTTGGTATCACGCCACTGCACTCCATCCTGGACAACAAAGTGAGACTCTGCCTCAAAAAAAAAAAGATATTTATTTAGCCTTACTAAGCAGCACCCATGGAGTGGTACCAGTTATCTGAGCCATTCCAGAGTTTTAAATGAGAATCCACTGGTATCTTGTTTTAGTCCCTCTCCCCATACCCTTGGTCTGTACACACACAAATGTACAAATATTCTGGATCACATGGATATATATACCCCCCTCTGATTTTCATATATATATATAAACTTAGACTTCAATCTCTTCTCATCTAAATCCTTTATTACATCTTCACTCACTTTTATATTTACTGCCCCTGTGCTTTGCATAATCTTCTTTCCCACTCTTTGTCTTAGAAATTTATTAATACAACTTTTTTACATGCCATTTTAAGAGTATTTCAGCTAGAAGCTGAAGTAGACCATTGAGTATTATTGGGAAGTAATACTGGGAGGTTAATATCCCGTGGAGGCTTCATCTGGGTTTCCTTTAAGCAGAGACCAAGTAGTTTTAGTTTAAGAATGTAGCTGATTTAATGATGGCAGCAATAAACACTGGAGACTACTAGGGGTGGGAGGGAGGAGGAAAGGGTTGAAAAACTAACCATTGAGTATTATGTTTACTGCCTGTTTGACAGGATCAATCATAGCCCAAACGTAAGCGTTACACAATATATCCATGTAACAAACCTCCACATGAACCCCCTGAATCTAAAATAAAAGTTGAAATTTTATTTTAGAAAGAGAGTGTAGCTTATTTAAGAATGTAATCCTAGGGAGCAGGATGAGGGATATGGAAATTGAAAAGGGAACGTTGGAGAACCCATGTAAAAATGCATCGTTGAGTTGGGTACTAGTTGTACTACCCTGTGGGACCAACTGAAAAGCCTTATGATTTGTGTCTAAGGACCATCTATCTGTCTTGGGGAAGAAAGGGGGAAGGATTTATCCATTGCCCCAAGGTTTGCCTGCCCCGTATGGTTTCGTTATGTGTAAGTGTGGAGTAGAAGCTTGCATTAAACAAAGAGACAAGTGTCTAGAGCCTAAAACTGGTGCAGTTAGTAGCATCTGTTTAGAACCGAACAAAATGTGGTGAAAGTAGTCACAGCACTGTTTGCCAACAGTAGTTGTTAGAATAAGAGATGAAACTAAGTGGATTTGAAATGATGCACAGTTTTGTCTAAAATACATGTTTAATGGGAAGCTCTTGTTCACTCTTTTATTTATACATTAATTCAGCTTTTGATACATTAATGTAGGGAATATACAAAACATAAATTTACATTAGTTAGTATTCTAACAAGATGAACCTTCCACCCAAGTTTAGAACCAGGAGATTACTGCTGCAGGCACATTCATTTTACCTTCTGATCATTCCCCTTCCTCTGTCCCGACAGGTAACTGCTATCCAGAATTTTATGTTTATAATTCCTTTGCTTAAAAAAATTGTTGTACAATGTGTGTTGTTTTCTCACCAGTAAATTGTCCTGCTTTTTTTTTTGTTTTTGTGCATTACAGAAATACTAATGGATAGTATGTGATCTTCTATGACTTTGTTTTCCTTCAACAAGATACATCTAAGATAGATCCATGTTGTTGCATGTAGTTGTTCTTTCAGGTGCTGTATAAAATTGGATTATATTAGGAAGAATGAGAAGTTACTATTTAATGGATACAGGGGTTCAATTGAGAAAAATTTCAAGAGATAGTGTTGATGGTTTCATAAAAGTATAAATGTATGTAATGCCACTGATTTAAACAATTCAAAATTGTTAAAACAGTAATTTTATGTTACGTACTTTTTGTCACAAGATAGAAAGGATGGTACAAAGGAAATTTTATGGTATTGGGGTGAACAGGGAGAGTTTATTGTTTAATGAGTATAGTTGTTCGGTCTGAGATAATGGAAAAGTTATGGAAATGGATGGTGAGAATGTTTGTACAACAGTGTAAATGCACTTAATGCCACTAAATTGTACACTTAAGATTGTTTAAATGATAGATTTTATTTTATATGTGTTTTTTACCACAATAAAAAAACAATTACATGGCATTAATATACCACAATTAATTTGTTCATTCTCCTGCCAGGGGTTATGTATGTGGTTACCAGATTTTTCAACTATGACAAATGGGGCTGCTTTAAACATAATAATACAGTTTTCTAGTCCACCTGTTATTAAATCTCTAGGTTACACACTTAGTTGTGGAATTGCTAGTTCAATAGGATGTGGGCATGTTAGTTTTATAAAATGATGCAAAATTATTTTCCAAAGTGGTTATACCAGTGTTGTATACCCATATTTCTTCTTCATTTTTTTTTGCCTTTTTAAGAGACTTTTATTTGAGTCATTCTTACAAAGATAGTTGCAATATGAAAGTCATTTGTTTGATAGAAATATCAAGCTGTCTCGTCAAACACACTGAACCCATATTTCTTTTGAAAAAATACTGTATAAATTTTATGTAGTTTCATTTCAATTACGTGTTACAAATATTTTCTCTGCATTTATAGCTTATATTTTCATTTTAATGATAACTTTTGATCAACATAAATTCCTACATTTAATATAATTAAACATATTAGTTTATTTCTGTGATTTGTCTGCTTTATAACTTAAGAAATTTTCCTCTGGTCCCAAGTCATGAATTTATCCAGGTTTTCCTCTAAAATTTTCTGTGTGCTTATCAGTAGTTCATCTCAGGCTGTTCTTCACAGTTGTCTCTCTGATGACATAAAGACACATCGAATCAATTTTATCTTTTTGTAGAAATCTCTCCTTGCATTTTTTGGACTGTACCAACCTGGAAGGTTTTTTTTCTAGGTCTGCCGCACAGCTGTCACGTTGGTATTGTTCTTTACTTTTGTATTGAGGATGCCTGTTACCATTCTTCTCTTTTGCATCAGCTATTTTCTATACTGTTTCTTCCTTTTTTAGTTCTACTTGGTTATTCTTATAGAGCATATTTTCCACTAGCTACATGAGAAACCCTGTATAGGAAGAAAATGTTTGGATTCTTTGTATATCTTAACATGTGTTTGTTCTGCCCTCACACAGATTAATAATTTGATTACATACAGAACTCTTGACTGCAAATAGTTTTTTTTTCAAAAAATTGAATCCATTGTTACACTGCATGTTAGTTCCAGCATCTCTGATTCCTCAGCCCTTGTTTTATTTGGCTTCAGCGAGATGTCATTTGCGTACTACAAAATTTCACCTATAAGATTCAGTGGGGTTTTGGTCTGTTTACAGAGTTGTGCAACCATCCTGTGATCTAATTTAGATAATTTAAATCACTCTAAAAAGAAACTTTCTGCCCTTTAGTTTCTTTCTATTCCTCCTGCCCTTACCAGCTGTAGGAAACCATGATTTTTCCTTTTGTCTTTATAGATTTGCCTATTCTGAAAACTTTATATAAACGGAGTCTTAAAATTTGCAAGGATCATTCATGTTGTAGCATGTACCAGTATTTTCTTTCTTTTTATGGCACACATTCTATTATATGGATTATTTTGTTTATTCACTCATTAGTTGACAGCACTTGGATTGTTTCCATATTTTGGCTATTATGGATAATGTTGCTGTGAACATTTGCATACAATTTTTTTTGTGGACATATTTTCTGTTTTGGGGGCTATATACCTAGGAATGAAATTGCTGGGTCATATGGTAACTCTGTGTTCAACATTTTGAGAAATTGCCAAACGGTTTTCCAAAGTGGCTGTAACATTTTACATTCCACTGGTAACAGGTATGGGCTCCAGTTTCTCCATATCCTTGCCAACATTTGTTATTATCTATCTTTTTTATTATAACTATTTTAGTATGGAGTGTGAAGTGGTAACTCGTGTTTTTTATTTGCATTTTCCTAATGCGTAGTGATGATCAGCATCTTTTCACATACATATTGACTATTTGTGCAGGCATACCTTGGAGATAAGTTGGATTCAGTTCCAGACCACCACATTAAAACAAATTCTCAGTAAAACAAATCACACAAATTTTTTGGTTCCCCAGTGCATATAAAAGTTGTGTTTACACTATACTGTAGTCTGTCAATTGTGCAGTACTATTGTTTAAAAAATACATGCACATCTTAATTTAAAAAATATTGCTTAAAAAAAAAAAAGCTGAGCCTTCAGTGAGTCATAATATTTTTGCTGGTAGAGGCTCTTTCTTTGATGTTGATGGCTGCTGACTGATTAGAGTGGTGGATGCTGCAAATTGGAGTGGCTATGGCAGTTTCTTAAAATAAGACAATGAAATTTGCTACAGTTGCCTCTCCTTTCAGGAAAGATTTCTCTGTAGCAGGCAATGCTGTTTGATAGTGTTTTATCCACAGTGGCACTCCAGAACTGGAGTCAGTCCTCAAACCCTGTCACTGCTTTATCAACTCAATTTATGTAATGCTTTGAATCCTCTATTGTCTTTTCTTTTTTTAAAAGAATTTTTTCCTCAACAGTCCCTACCACAGAATATGTTGTCATTTCAACAATTTTCACAGCATCTTAACCAGTAATGTATTTTACTACTGCATTTTTTCCTCTTCCTCCTTCCCTCCGTCCCTCCCCTCCTTTCTGCCTTCCCTTTTTTCTCCCTCCCTCACTTCCTTCCTTTCTTCCTTCCTCTCTCTTCTCTCTCTTTTTTTTCTGTTTTCTTTTCTTCTAAAGCCAAGGTACCACTCATTTTTTAATGAGAAAAATATAAATGCACATACAAACCATCTTAAGCACAATACTAGTCCTCCATTTTGGAAGACACATTATCTTAGGGATAATGATTCACCGACTTTTTTAATGGTTTAGCACAAAATAATGAAAATACAAGAGTTTCTAAATAGTTTATTGATTATATGCCAGTTATATATATTGAATAAATTCTCTAAGCAAATGCAAGCTGAGATTTATAAATATGGACAAATGTGAAATTATTGTAAGTAGGTATCTCCTGCTACTATTTCTTTTAAAAAAATTTTAGTTCACTCATAATAATTATACATATTATAGGGTACAGTGTGATGTTTTGATACCTTTATACTTGTGTAATGATCAAATCAAGTAATTACCATGTTCATCATCTCAAATATTTATCTTTTTTTGTGGTGGGAATATTCAAAAATTTCTCTTCTAGCTATTTTCAGATATGTAATACCTTATTGTTAACTACAATCACTCCATTGTATAATAGAAGACTAGAACTTATTCCTCTTGTCTTACCCTAACTTCGTATCCACTGACCAACCTCTTCCCTTACTGCACCCCCTACCTCATTACCCTTTCCGGTCTCTGGTAATCACTGCTCTGTTCAGTACTTCTGCGAGTGCAGCTTATTTAGATGCCACATATGAATGGGATCATGAAGTGTTTGTCTTTCTGTGTCTGGCTTATTCCAGTTAACATAATGTCCTCTATGTTTGTCCATGTTGTCCAAATGATAGGATTTTATTCTTTTTTTTAATGGCTGAATAGTATTCCATTGTGTATATACCACATCCATTCATTTGTTGTTGGATACTGCTACTTTACCTGGAGAGCCCTCCATTAATTATTATGTTACAGTCACTGATAATTTTATCTGTTTTGTTCATTCCTATATCTGCAGTGTCTAGAAAATCTCATAGGACTTAGTAAGTGTAGTTGATGTGTGAGTAATGAGTGTGTATGTGTGAATAAGAACTTTCAGGAGAAAATTAGATATTCCATAGGATGGGGTAGTCTATTAGGATTACAGATTCCTACAGTAGCATTTGAAAATTCTAAAATCTAACAAAGAGGGAAGATACTGTAACCCATTATATTAGTTACTAGTTGTTGAATGATAATATTTTTAAACATGTCAGCTACTTGATGTGCTCATCTACATGCACATTTGTATGCAAATATGACAGAATTCATAGAAATTTATTCTGAATGAGACAAAGGTTAGTCCCAGTTGATTGATAGTCATTTGAATAAAATCATTTTTTGTTGGTATAGCATTTTTTAAAAATTTTAACTTTAGTATTTAAAGTTTTATTTTACTTATTTAAGCAATATAGTGTTAATTAGAGATGTCTTGATTAAAGCAAATTATATTTTTTACAGTGATACATTTGATATTGCCTGGAATGGCAGAACTGGGATTCACCAGAGCAGACTATCAAGTAGCACCTCCTTACTTGATAAAGATGGAATATTTGCTAATTCAACTAGCAGCAAACTCCTGGAGAGAGCCCATGGAATTCTCACGTCAGTACTGTTCAGTAATGTGATTTTTGTTTTATGTCTGGCTTAAAATTCCTGGCAGAAAAAATGAATAAGGGAGATAGTGAAGTGTTATTTTCATCGGCAGAATTTTGACTGAAAGAAGACTCAAAGGTATTTAGGTAGTATTTACAGCCATGAATCTCACATGATATAAAGCTTGTGTTTTGTTGATTTTTTTTCTCCCCCATATTACCAGGAGAATCATGACTGAATATATTTATTATGGAGATGATAATAAAGGTCTTATTGTTCTAGACAGGCCCTACCTTCAGAGAAAGAAAAAACTGTTAACTCTTGTTAGAATTCCCAATTTTTACTACAGTTATCCTTTAATTCTATCAGTCCTAACAAATTAGACAAGAAATTTTCCTATAAGTGGTGAATGGTTGAGTGATATATAACACTTATCCAAGCTTTCCATTTCTTGTTAACTGATTATAGAGCTGGTTTGAAGACATAATTGTAACCATGCTTTACCATGCTTCATAGAGAACCCATCTTGCCAAAAAAGAAAAGGGAGAAAAAATTAGCCAGGTGTGGTGTGCATGCATGTAGTTCCAGCTACTCAGGAGACTGAGGAAGGAGGATCAGTTGAACCAAGGAAGTTGAGGCTCCAGTGAGCCATGATCTTGCCACTGCACTTCAGCCTGGGTGACAGATTAAGATCCTGTCTCTGAGGGGAAAAAAAGGAAAAAAAGTTATTAGCATTAACATATTTTAAATATTTCCCAAGCATATTGTTTGATCACTAGCTAGAGGTATGACTGAATTGGATTCCTTAATCCTTTTCTGAATCACTGCTTAGTGTTAATATGATCTATTTATGTAGGTCTTGCTCTACCCCAGAGATACACGTTAACTCATTTAATCCTCATAACAACTTTTAAGTTATAGACAGTATTATCATCCTCATTTTACATTATTACATAACGAAAAGTTAAAGAGGTTAAAAATTATACCTTAGTAGGTAGTAGACCATAGATTGTTGTGCAAGTCTTTCTAACTTCCCAGCTCATATTCATAAATGTTGGGCTTTATTCCGTCTTTCTGAGGTTATAAAAAAAGCTAAAAATCGGGGCCTCGGTGGCTCATGCCAGTTGTCCTGGTACTTGAGGAGGAGAGGCTGTGCATTCGAGGTCAACCAACCTGGGCAACATAAGAACCTCTCATTCATTTAAAAAAAAAAAAAAAAAAAAAAAAAAAAGTGGGAAAGCGAAACAAAACTCTGAAAAAAAAAAAAAAAAATTTCTGCGTTACCAAAAAAGGTAAAAATAAAAAAGACTTGCCGGGCACGGTGGTTCAAGCCTGTAATCCCAGCACTTTGGGAGGCCGAGGCAGGTGGATCACGAGGTCAAGAGACCGAGACCATCCTGGTCAACATGGTGAAACCCCGTCTCTACTAAAAATACAAAAAAAAATTAGCTGGGCATGGTGGCGTGTGCCTGTAATCCCAGCGACTCAGGAGGCTGGGGCAGGAGAATTGCCTGAACCCGGGAGGCGGAGGTTGCGGTGAGCCGAGATCGCGCCATTGCACTCCAGCCTGGGTAACAAGAGCGAAACTCCGTCTCAAAAAAAAAATATATATATAAAAAAAATTAAAAAAGACTTGGCTTAAGTATGATATTGAGGTTTGAATAAGGAAAAAATGAGTGGAATAGAAGAATTTTTAATTATCAGAAATAGAAGATTATATTTTGGTGATAAGTCCGTTTTTTAAAAAATTTATGAAACTTAGGCATGTCATTTAGTCTTGAAATGATAGAAATAAGTTTTCTTTAGGCACAAGAAGCTACTAACAACTGAGGAAAATGAACCTGTAGCTTAGAATGTATAACTTGGTGTTACTAATCGTCAGGTGTAAATCTGTTGATATGACAAGGCAAGTATCTTTTACTTGTTTATTCTTTCTTCCCAATGTGCCTGCTTGGTTGAATTAGATAGTGTTTTCATATAGAGGACCTGCAGTGTTAGTAATGGGTATATAATATGTTGTTTTAGAAGAGACCTGGAAATCTTTGTTCTCTATAGTAGCTTTTGTTTTTTTGTTTTTTTGTTTTTGTTTTTTTTTTACAGTAGGTTTTTTTAATGCATGATTTATCTCTATAGGAGAAACAAAAATTTGAAATTCAAGCCTACCCTTCCAAAGGTGAGTACTGTGAAAACATTTTTTTTGTATTGGTATTCTGCTACACAATTATTTTTTATTACTCATACAATCTTTATACATCAAAAACAAATAACCTTATTTGTATTTAGTCTTGAAATGATAGTGATCGTGCACTTAGTTGAATCCATTTTAGAAATATCACTGTTATGAAATGCTAAGCCTAATGATTCAGGTAAATATTTATTTGTGATATTTACCATTTTCTAGTATTTTAGTAGCTTCTGAATATAAATGTAAATTTTTGTTTCGTTATTGTTTCTTTATATAAAGTCTTTTCGTTTTTCCTTGAACCAAATTAAGGTCAAATTGTGAATTGTACCTGATTTTAAACTAATTTCTGATTAGTGCTCACCTAATCCAATTACCTATAGTAAATGTTTGCCAGGTTTTTTCTGTAAAGGGATGTTGTCTTTTCAGGCTTATGGTTTCTGTTGTAACTAGTTGACTTTGCTGTTGTAGTACAAATACAGCTATAATTTGCATTCCAATAAAACTTTATTAATGGACACTGAAAATTGAATTATATATAATTTTTCAAATGCTATAAAATAATAACATTATTATTTTAACCCATATAAACCATATATAAATACTGGGCAGGATTTGGTGAACAGTACTTGCCCCATGTTGACATAGCTCTGGTTTTTTGTGTGTTTTTTTTTTTTTTTTTTTTTTTTTGTGGGGGGGGGTTTTTTTTTTTTTTTTTTTTTTTTTTTTTTTTTTTTTTTTTTTTTTGGCAGGGGGAGGGTTTTGTTTTGCTTTGTTTGTTTTATTAACGTTCATAGCAGCTTTATTTGTAATAGCCAAAAACTGGCAGCATCTCAGAGTTTCATCAACAGAAGAATAGATAAACACACTGTGGTATATCCATATAATAGAATACTTAACTCAGCAATAAAAAGTAATAAACTGTTGATACATGTAACAACATGAATGAGTCTCAAAATAATTACATGTAATAGTAGATACTGTATATAAATCTTAGAAAATATGAACTACAGTAACAGAGAACAAAGAGGTGGTTTTAATGACACAGACATTTCCAGGGACTGCACTTCCCTGGGTCAATGCAGGTAAGTAGTTAAAAAGCACACTCCCGGCTGGGCGCAGTGGCTCACGCCTGTAATCCCAGCACTTTGGGAGGCCAAGGTGGGTGGATCATGAGGTCAAGAGATTGAGACCATCCTGGCCAACGTGATGAAACCCTGTCTCTACTTAAAAATACAAAAATTAGCTGGGCATGGTGGCACACGCCTATAGTCCTAGTTACTTGGGAAGCTGAGGCAGGAGAATTGCTTGAACCCGGCAGGTGGTTTCAGTGAGCCGAGACCGTGCCACTGCAGTCCAGACTGACACCTGGTGACAGAGCAAGACTCAGTCTCACAAAAAAAAAAAAAAAAAAAAGAAAGAAAGAAAGAAAAAATTAAAAAAGAAGAAGAAGTAGCATGTAGCATGGCATGTGGAAAGAGCACGAGGTCTAGAGTCCACGAACCTGGCACTGAAATCCTGATTCCATTATACAACCTTAAGCAGAACATATTGTTAAAGTTATTACATTAAAGAGCTTTCATATAGGATTATTGTGGAGGATTAAATGAGATGATACATATGAAAACACTTTGAAGATTTTAAGTTGCTTTGTAAATTTTAATTATTATTCACTTGGGACAAGCATTTCCTTACAAGTAGTGGGAAATAAGAGTTCAACTGGTACTGTGGCTCAGCCAAATATAGATTTAATAGGATTTTTTTCCCACTAGATAGTTCTCCCATCTGTGGAACATACAAAAAGAAGCAATAAACTTTGGAAAGCAAGCCATTCATAAACCAGGAATCGCCTACATATGCACTGTGATTGAAAGCCTTCAAACTAGTAATGCCCATAAGGGGCAAGAACTTGGAAGGACTCCTATGTTGAACATTCTTCTTTCAATCTAGACCTATTAACTTGCACTATTAGTCATCAAGTAAATAAATCACAGATTCAAATTTATCTCTGTCAGGCTCCACAAATACCTGCTTGCATGCTAATAGTATCAAAGAAAATAGTAATTGTAATTTTAAAAACTCCATTAGTGGCTCTCAAAACGTGGTCCTGGATCAACAACATCAACAACACCCTGGAAACTTGTTAGTTTCCAAGTTCTTTTTTTCTTGAGACAGAGTCTTGCTTTGTCACCCAGGCTGGAGTGCAGTGGCATGATCTCAGCTGACTAAAACCTCTGCCTCCCAGGTTCAAGAGAGTCTCCTGCCTCAGCCTCCCAAGTTGCTAGGATTACAGACGCCCACCACCATGCCTGGCTAATTTTTGTATTTTTAGTAGAGATGGGGTTTCACCATGGTAGCCAGGATAGTCTTGATCTCCTGCCCTCAAGTGATCCACCTGCCCTGGCCTCCCACAGTACTGGGATTATAGGCGTGAGCCATGGCATCTGGCCAATTTCAGCATTCTTGAGCCCCATCCAGATCTACTGAATCAGAAACTCCGGAAATAAGGCCCAGCAAGCTATATTTTAACAAACCCTCTGGTGATTCTGATGCTCTGTAGAAGTCTGAGAACCACTACATTAGATTGAGAACAAAAATAGCAACATAGCATGGTGTTCTCATATGTAAATTATTAGGGATCTTAAATAGTTTTTAACATGATTTAGTATGGCTGAAATTTCAATATAATATCTACAATTAAAAAATCACAACTAGTGAATGCATGACCAAGACTGCATAGCTCTTTAACGTGTATCTGTAGGCTTGTTGTTTAACAAAGTTCATTTTTTCACCCTTAGTCTGAATAAATGAATGCCTTGGTCAAATCTAATTTCCTACAACGCTCAAGCGAGTCAAACACTGTCATAAAATTTGAGCATATTTTTATTTACTAAAGACTAATCAAGGTGAAAACTCTTACAATTAGTCTTGGTAGTAGAAATGTAAATTAAACTCAGTTCATTAATTTTTTTTTTTTTGAGACGGAGTTTCGCTCTTGTTACCCAGGCTGGAGTGCAATGGCGCAATCTCGGCTCACGGCAACCTCCGCCTCCTGGGTTCAGGCAATTCTCCTGCCTCAGCCTCCTGAGTAGCNAAAAAAAAAAAAAAAAAAAAAAAAAAAAAAAAAGCACACTCCCCAGTTAATTTCTGGAAGGGGTTTGTCTGTATACTTCTCTACCTGTTGTTTAAGAATTGGGCTCCTCTGGGCTGCATCTGGTAGCCAGTGGGGCAAACAAATGGTACACCCCTGGGATACTGACTATGAGTTCCAGTGTTTACTGAATTTTTTCATCTGGCTTGTTCCAGCAATAAAGCTAGAGCAGATTATCTCTGTAGATTATTTCTGGAAGGAATTTGTTTGTGCACTGATCACAGCAATGTGTGCGAAGGGACATAAGTTATAAAAAGATACAAAATGTAACCTCAAAAAGAAAAAATAGGAAGGGTGAGTAAAAGTGTAGTGTTTATGCATGCAATGAAAGTTTAGTTTTTATAAGCATAAAACTAAAGTTATAAGTATATGACTGGCTTTAGGTAAGCCTCAAGGTGACCACCTTTATTGGATACACAAAGTTAAAAGGATGGAAATCATACTGCTATAAAAAACAATAAATCACAAAGGAAAGACAGCAGTATTGGAAGAAAGGCTCTACAAAATAATAAAATAATGAACGAAGTGGCAATAGTAAATTTCAATAACTGGTTTGAATGTAAATGGATTAAAATTTTCAATTAAAAGACACGAAGTGCCTGAATGCATTAAAAAAAGAGAGACTTGAGCCAGGCATGGTGGCTCACACTTGTAATCCCAGCATTTTGGGAGGCCGAGGTGGGTAGATTACGAGGTCAAGAGATAGAGACCATCCTGATCAACATGGTGAAAACCTGTCTCTACTAAAAAATACAAAAGTTAGCTGGGCATGGGGGTGCGCACTTGTAGTCCCAGTTACTCGGGAGGTTGAGGTGGAAGAATCACTTGAACCGGGAGGTGGAGGTTGCAGTGAGCTGAGATTGAGCCACTGCACTCCAGCCTAGTGTCAGAGCGAGACTCTGTCTCAAAAAAAAAAAAAAAAAAAAAAAGACTCATCTATATGCTACCTGCAAGAGACTCACTTTAGCTTTAAGGATGTACAAACTGAACATTAAGGGCTGGAAAAAGATAATCCTATGCAAATAAAAACTTAAAGAGAGCAACAGTAGTTATCCTTGTAACAGACAAAATAAACTTTAAGTCAAAAACTGTAAACGAGATAAAGGAGGTCAATATGTAATGATAAAAAGGGGTCTGATCATCCAAAGGATGTAACAATTTTAAATATATATGCACCCAACATTGTAGCATCTAAATGTATAAAGCAAATGTTGAGACATCTGAAAAGAGAGATAAACTACAATACAGTAATCCTAGAGGATTTCAGTACCCAACTTTGAACAATGAACAGACCATACACACCAAAAATCAATAAGGAAACACTGGATTTGAAGAGAACAGTGGACCAAATGCATTTAATAGACATCTACAGAACATTTCAATCAACAGCATCAGAATACACATTCATCTGAAGTATGAAAGGGACATTCTTCGGGATAGATCATATGTTCATAAAACAAGTCTTAACACTGAAATCATATCAGGTATCTTTCCTGACCAATTGTGGTATGAAACTAAGAATAAATAATAGAATAAAGCATGGAAAATTCATGAATGTGGAAATCCAAACAATATTCTCTTGAACAACTTAATTTGATGCACTTACAATAGCAAATAAAAAGTTGAAAGGGAAATTAAAAAACATCTTGAGACAAATGAAAATGGAATCACAACATACCAAAACTTACAGAATGCAACAGAAGCAGTTCTTAGAGGGATTTCATAAGAACATATGCCCACATAAAGAAGATGATGTGGTGGTGGTGCCTGTAGTCCTAGCTACACAGAAGGCTGAGGAGGAAGTATCACTTCAGCCCAGGAGTTTGAGACTGCAGTGAGCTATGTTCTTTCACTGTACTCCAGCCTGGGTGATAGGGTAAGACCCTATGAATTACACACACACACACACACACACACACACACACACAAGAATACATCAGTGTAATTTTAAAAGTGAAAAAAAATCTCAAATAACATAATGCTATACCTCAAGGAACAAAAGTAGTAGTACAAAGTAAACCCAAAGTTAGAAGAAGAAAGGAAATAACAAAGATCAGTGCAGAAATAAATAGAGCTATAAAAACAATAGAAAAGATTACTGAAGCTAAGAGTTTGGGTTTTTTAAGGATAAACAAAATAAGAGAGAATAAAATAAAAAATGAGAGATACCACAGAAATGAAAAACAGAAGAGACTGTTATATGAGAACTTATATGCTAACAAATTGGATAACCTAGGAGAAATGGATAAAGTTCCAAGAAACATAACTCACCAAGACTGAGTCATGAAGAAACCAGAAATGTGATCAATAATAAGGAAATTGGATCAGCAATAAATTTTTTTTTTTTTTTTTTTTTTAGACGGAGTGCCTGTCACCCAGGCTGGAGTGCAGTGGTTCAGTCTTGGCTCGCTGCAACCTTCGTCTCTCGGGTTCAAGCAATTCTCCTGCCTCAGCCTCCTAAGTATTTGGGATTACAGGTGTGTGCCACCATGCCTGGCTGATTTTTGTATTTTCAGTAGAGTCGGGGTTTGACCATGTTGACCACGCTAGTCACGAATTCTTGAGCTCAAGTGATCTGCCTGCCTTGGCCTCTCAAAGTGCATGGGTTACAGGCATGAGCCATTGTGCCCGGCCAGCAATAAAAATTCTTTCAAAAAAGAATAGCCCAGTACGAGATAGTTTCACAATGCAGCGCTACCAAACGTTTAAAGAATAATTAATCCCAGTTCTTCTCAAACTCTTTCAAAAAATTAAACTGGAGAAAATACCTCAAGCTCATTTTATAAGGTTAGCATTATCCTGATACCGTACGAAAATACTACAAGAAAATTAGTTTGGGTACTATGGAGAACACTTTGGAGATTTCTCAAAGAACACAATGAGACCCTGCATGTTTTTGGTTGTTTGTTTAAGTGCAGAGGGCCAGACAGTGGTTCATGTCTGTAAATCCAGCACTTTGGGAGCCCTAGGCAGGAGGACTGCTTGAGCTCAGAAGTTCAAGGCAGTGTCATTCATTTCATAAAGTCACCCCAGGTTCACACTTCTGTCGAGGCATTCGTAAAAGAATTAAGATCACCTATGAATAACTAAGATCACATATGAATAATTAACTACTACAGTTATATTTCTAGTTACTTTCTTCTTTGTTATTTGTATGGAAATAGGCTGAGGCCTTTTGCTCCTGCCTTGGCACTTACAGGATCTCCCCCCTACATCCAACACTCCGCTTTCAGCAATGGATAGAACAATAAGACAAAATCAGCAAAGAACAGTGAAGTTAAACTGCACTTTAGGTAAATGAACCCAGCAGACATTTACAAAACATTCTACCCAGGATTTGTAGAATACATATTTTTAATTTTTTTTCTATTTTCTTTTCTTTTCTTTTTT
>NW_016107518.1:2964347-2967233 GCF_001604975.1 Cebus imitator
GAGACAGCATTTGCTCTTGTTGCCCAGACTGGAGTGTAATGACATGATCTTGGCTTACTGAAATCTCCACCTCCCGAGTTCAAGTGATTCTCCTGCCTCAGGCTCCAATTTAGCTGGGATTACAGGCATGCACCACCACATCTGGCTAATTTTTTGTATTTGGTAGAGACGGGGGTTTCACCATGTTGGTCAGGCTGGTCTTGAACTCCTGACCTCAGGTGATCTACCCACCTGGGCCTTTCAAAGTGTTGAGATTACAGGTGTGCACCACCACACCCAGCCACATTTTTTTCATTAGCAACAGAACTTCAAGATATATCATGTGTTAGGCTATAAAACAAGTCTCAGTAAGTTAAAAAATTTCAAAATGAGAGGTGTCTTTTGTGATCACAAGGGATTAAACTAGAAATCAACAATAAGAGATTCTTTAGAAACTATGTACAAGTAGTTTTAAAACAGCATACTTCTGAACTCCAAATGAGTCATGCTGCTAAAAAGGAAATTAAAAAAAAAATTTAGGCCAAGTGCGTTGGCTCATGCCTGTAATCCCAGCACTTTGGGAGGCCGAGGTGGGTGGATCATGAGGTCAGGAGCTCAAGACCAGCCTGACCAACATGCTGAAACCTCGTCTCTACTAAAAATACAAAATTTAGCTGGGCGTGGTGG
The DNA here is from genome assembly GCF_001604975.1 of Cebus imitator. Taxonomy (NCBI): domain Eukaryota; kingdom Metazoa; phylum Chordata; class Mammalia; order Primates; family Cebidae; genus Cebus; species Cebus imitator. The sequence goes on from NW_016107518.1 coordinate 2,965,014, forward strand.
CACACGCCTGTAATCCCAGCTACTCAGGAGACTGAGGCAGGAGAATTGCCTAAACCTGGAAGGTGGAGTTTGCAGTGAGCCAAGATCATGCCACTGCACTCCAGCCTGGGCAACAGAGTGAGACTTCGTCTCAAAAAAAAACAAACAGTTTAAACAAATGAGAATACAAATGCAACATACCAAAACCTATGGTCTACAACAAAAGCAGTTCTAATGAGGAAGTTTATAGCAATAATTGTCTATGTCAGTAAATGAGAAAGATTTTCAATAAAACACCAATAACATTTCTTAAGGAACTGGGAGAAACAAGAACAAAGTAAACCCCAAATTAATAGAAGAAAAATGATAAAGATCACAGCAGAAATAAGTGGGAGACTTAAACAATAAAAGAATTAATGAAATGAAGAGTTAGTGATTTGAAAAGATAAAAATCGACAAATTTCTAGCTAGACAAAATTTTAAAAGGAGCACAATCATATAAATTCAGAAATGTGAAAGGTGACATTATGACTGATAACACAGAAATATAAGGGATCATAAGAGCCTATTACTAACAACTCTAAGCCAACTGTTTAGAAAACTTAAAAGAAATGGGTAAGTTCTTGGTCACATACAACTACCAAAATTGAATCATGAAGAAATAGAAAATATGAAGAAACCAGTAACAACTATGAGTTGGAATCAGTAATAAAAAGTCTCCCATCAAAGAAAAGTCCAGTACCTGATGGCTTCACTGTTCAATTCTACCAAACATTTGAAGAAGAATGAATCTTAGTCCTTTTCATACTATTTCAAACAAACGGAGAAAGAATTCTTCTAAACTCATTTTCAAGGCCTTGATATGAAAACCAGACAAAAACACAACAAAAAAGAAAATTATAGGGCAATGTCTCTGAACATGGATGCATAAACCCTCAACAAAGTACTAAGAAACGAAATTCAATAGCACATTAAAAAGATAATTTTTCATGACTAAATGGGGTTAATCCCAGGAATTCAAGAATTGTTTAACATATGTAAATCAGTAAATGTGATACATTACACTAACAGAATTAAGGGAAAAATTACACAATTAGTAGACACAGATAAAGCATTTGATAAAATTCAACATTCATTCATTATAAAAACTTTCATGTTATAGACACAACAAATGTACCTCAACACAATAAAGGCCACATGACAGACTCACAGACAACATACTAAACAAGGAAAAATGGAAAGCTTTTGTTCTGTGACCTAGAATAAAACGAGGATGCCCACTTTCACCACTTTCTCTGTTTAACATAGTACTGGAAGTCCTAGCCAGAGCAATTAAGCAAGAGAAAGAAGTAAAGGGCATATGAATTGGAAAGGAGGAAGACACAACTTAATTATCTAATGTTAAGTATATTAAGTAGTTATCAATTATATAGTGCTTGATATTTATACATATTTGTTCCTTAGGAACTAACAATGGGCTACTTAATGAATGCTAATTAAAATTAAACCAAAGGTTATATTGTTTTTAGATATTTATTTTAACCATAACAACAACAAAAACCAAACTCATAGCAGTATATAATAGAGTCATGGTTTCCAAAGGTTGGGGTATAGGGTTGGGATGGGAAAGGGGCAACATTGGTCAAAGGATAATGTTTCAGCTAGATAGATTCTAGCGATCTTTTGCATAGCAGGTTGAATGTAGTTCATAATAATGTATTATATATTTCAAAGTTGCTGTACAAGTAGATTTCAGATGATCTCACCACAAAGAAATAAGTATGTGAGATGACGGATATTTTATTTAGCCTGATTTAATCACTACTCAGTGTATACATGTATCATAACATCACATTGTGCCCCATAAATATATACAATTATTACCTGTCGTTCTAAAAAAGATTAAAAACCAAAAATGTACAGTAACCTAAAGTAGATTAAAGATTGCCAGGAAGCAGCATGCAGTGTTTAAGGAAGAGGGAGGAGTGGCAAAGGGGCAGAAGGAGCAAAGAAAGCATTAGGGGTTATGGCCTTGATGCCATAATTCATTATCTTGATTGTGGTGATGGCTTCATAGCTACATAAATGTGTCAAAACTTATATTGTATACGTTTAATACATTCAGCTTATTTTGTTTTAGTAAAGCTGTTGGAAAAAGATTGTTGAGGGAAAGAAATTTAGACCATACTAACTTCTTGACCTTTTTGCTTATTGAATATATATCTTTGAAACTTATTACTG
>NW_016107518.1:2967280-3005440 GCF_001604975.1 Cebus imitator
CAATATCTTCTGTTTACACAGTCTATGCTAGATAAGGTATATCCCTCCCCTGAGGAACTTTTTGAGTATATAATAGGAGACCAAACATCTTCAACTCACTAATTTCATCCCAGACTAAGTTCTCTATTTAAGAAGTATGGATGACTTAGGAAGAGATGGAGTGCGGGAGGAGTGGACGAAAGGGAAGACATCTAGCTTGGGTTTTGCAGAGTAAGTCAAAATTATCTGAGATCCTTGTTATTACAGGGAACCTTTCCATTAAAACTCTCTACAGGAGCCAGAGTCAGCACTTAGTTTGTACAATTTACAGTCTCTGAGATGACACACGGCTGCTCCCTTTTAGATAACAAGTTAGCCTAGTTTGCTTCAGACAAGCATCCACTTGAAATGCAGAGGCAGCTTTCATGAGATCAAGTTCATCCTTCCACAAGATGATAGCTCTGTTTTGATAGTACTTTCCCATTTTTCTTGTTAGAACTTATTCCCTCAACTTGAAACTGTCACTTCTATTAGATCTACTTTTCTAACATGACCTATTTTTTTAAGTTACATTGTTTCAGTGACAGCTGCATTGCCCAGTTGTACATTTGTACTCAGATATCTTCCTTGTCTCAAAATACATGGCTGAAGCAATTTTACTGTGTTGCTCTCCTAGTAAATTTTTATAGTCACTTGGGCTCAAATCTTGAAGTTATTATTTTTTTGAGACAAGAGTCTTACTCTGTCACCTAGGCTGGAGTGCAGTGGCACTATCTGGGCTCACTGCAACCTCCGCCTCTTGGGTTCAAGCAATTCTCATGCCTCAGCTGCCCAAGTAGCTGGGATTACAGGTGTGTACCACCATGCCCTGCTATTTTTTTTTTAAATTTAATTTTTATTTATTTATTTATTTTTAAGTAGAGACAGTGTTTTGCCATATTGGCCAGGCTGGTCTCCAACTCCTGGCCTCGAGTGATCTGCTCACCTCAGCCTCCCAAAGTGCTGGGATTACAGGTGTGAGCCACTGTGTCCAGCCTTGAAGTTAATTTTATTACCCATTTTAGTCCTTGTTAATAGCATGAGAAATGCCTTAGTTTGTTTGGGCTACTATGATAAAATGTTTTAGATTGGCTAATTTGTAAACAAAAAAATACAGTGCAAGAGGTGGGGAAGTTCAAAATTAAGTTTTCACAATTGATGTCTATCGATGGACCATTCCTCATGGAATGGTACCTTCTGTGTGTTTTAATGTGGCAGAAGGGATGAACAAGCTCTTTTGGTCTTCTTTTATCAAGGTACTAATACCACTACCCAGCTACTTCCCAAGGGCCCCTCCTGTTCGCCTCTTAAATACTGTCACACTGGGATTAGGTTTCAATATATGAATTTTGGGAGATGCAAACATTTAGACTATATCAAGCAATAGCTTATTAATCTTTTTGTCTACAGCACCTTGCACAGCAAGCAGTAGTTAATTGTTGAAAAAATAAACTGGTTAACTAAGCTTAATAAACTCAACCATGATGATAGAATTAAGAAAGGATTGAAATAGACAAGGAACTGAAGCCCTAAGAAAGGAAGTAACTCTGTATCCCTTTACCTTTAGATTTATGGTATTATTTTATCTTTTTTCATAACCCTTATGGGCAATCAGATTATTTTTTAATGTCTTAGTAGCCTGAACTTGAATGTAATATGTCCCTAGCACTTACAACACAGCTTGACCTTTAGTAATCACTCTGAATATATGTTGATTCACCAAGTTATGGTTAGGCATATGGGGAGAAGTCTGATCTCCACTTACTATGGAAGGCACTGCTCAAAGTTCATTAGTTGCTAGCTTTTTTTTTTGTACTTTTTTTCTTTTTTGATACAGTCTGTCTCTGTCGCTCTGGCTGGAACACAGGGGCACCATCTCAGCTTCCTGAAACCTCCGCCTCCTAGGTTCAAGCAATTCTCCTGCCTCAGCCTCCCAAGTAGCTGGGATTATAGGCACCTACCCCCTTGCCTGGCTAATTTTTGTATTTTTAGTAGAGATGGGGTTTCACCATGTTGGCCAGGCTGGTCTCAAATTCCTGACCTCAGGTAATCCATTCACCTCAGCCTCCCAAAGTGCTGGGATACAGGTGTGAGCCACCACGCCTGGCCAGTTGCTAGGTATTTAATTCATTCAAACTAATATTTATTGAATCCTGTTCTCAACCAGACACTATTTTCGGAATTTATTGGTGCAGGGATGAACAGTACTGTCAGAATATTATGGGAGGTTATCTTTTACTTATTTTTTATTTTGGGGACAGAGTCTCACTCAGTCATGAAGGCTGGAGTGCAGTGGTGCAATCCTGGTTCACTGCAGCCTCTGCCTGCTGAGTTCAACCAGTCCTCCTATCTTGACCTCCTGAATAACTAGGGCTGCCGGCGCTCACCACCATGCCTGGCTAATTTTTGTATTTTTAGTAGGGACGAGGTCTTGCCATGTTGCCCAGACTGGTCTCCAACTCCTGAGCTCAAGTGATCTGCCTGCCTCAACCATGCTGGGATTACAGGCCTGAGCCACAGTACCTGGCACTCCAGGAGGTTATTTTTTAAAGAAGAAGACCGTATACAAATTAACAAATAAATGAAAAGATAATTTAGGTGATATTATGTGCAGTGTTGAAAATTAAGTATAATTGACATGGAAGTGGGCTATGTTTTCAGTATTTAAGCAAGAACTTTCTGAGAAAGTTAAACTACAAGTTCAGTGCCACTTAAAACCAAGCCTTGTGAAGGCAAGGCTATAGAGTATTCCAAGCAAATGAAAAAAATTGAAATGACTCTGAGTTTCAATATACATGACAGCAAAGATTTTTAAATAGTTATTTAATTTCCATAGTCTCTCTGGTATTATTTTCACAGTGAGAAACAATTTAAACTCAAACTTTATTTCCAAGGTCTTTTTCTCAATAATATATTAAAAGTGGAAGGAGAGGAATTATTTTAGCCTTCAGTGCTAATTTGCTAATTTGTTTTTACTTAAGGATAACCTATACATTATTCTAATTGATTCTTGAACAATATGAAAATATTTTTATGAATATACATACAGTGAAGCGTGTGATAATTCAAATATGCTAATAAAAGTAAATCAAAAATTGTCTAAAATTTAGCACAAATGCCCTTTTTACATGTATGTTGTTTTACATGGGTTTTTTTTTTTTTTTGGCCAGTAGTGTTTGCAAATATTTTCCCATGTCAGGATATACAGGTTTACAGTAACTTTATGAGCTGCAGAATATTCAGTTGTGTAAATGAAGCATACTTTATTTAAATAATTCTACATAATGGCATATCTCTGTTAATAATTTTTCACTGTTTTTTGAAGTATATTGTTAAAAACAACACAGATCTTCTTTGATAACTCCTTAGAATAAATATCTAAATGTAAAATTTCTTGTCAGGAAAGTTATAATAATTTACATTCCTAAGAACAGTGAGTATATACAGTATATGCCTATTTCCCACCACCTCATCAATACTGACTCTTGTCAGTCTTTATTGTATTTGCAAATCTGATGCAGAAAACCTCTTTTAAAAGAAATGGCATTTTCCTTCAATACAAGTGAGATTGAATGGATTGTGATTTTGCTACTTGCCATTTTAACTTTGAGGATTGCTTCATCAGATCATCTGCTCTTTTTTTTACTGTGGTATCTGTCTTTTTAAGAATTTTTTAAAGTTATTTTGTAAACGTAATAAGCCTTTTCATTTTGTAGGAAATAACATTTCCTTAATTCAACTTGTTTACATGTGTTGTACTTTTTTCAATATGCATGGCTTTATTTTTTAAATGTTTATATTGTCAAAATAAATACCTTTCGACTTGTAAATTTGTCATGTTTTTAACACAATCTTGTGTTTCTCATACATTAAGACTTTTTACTACTTTTAAAATAACATTATATATTTACATCTATATAAATTCTTTCCATTTATAAACTCACTACCGTAAATATCATGTGGTTTAAAAAATTATAATTGGCTAAAAAAGCTCCCAAATACTTTTTGTACTATCTTTAAATACTTTAGTAGCTTCACGTCTAACTCCTTTTTCCTAATTTATAGTGTAGTACATCATAGTTAATAGATATGCTTTGTTTTTTTGTGTGTGTATGTCCCTGGCACACCAACTATCACCCTGGTATTATTGTCTTTATGAGTCAGGGCTCAGTTTGAGATAACAGTAATTACAGTAGATATTTTTAAGTATAAAGGGACTTAATTAAGTAGGCACTTACAAAGTCATTAGAAGTCACATGTTAAAATAGCATATGCAGAACTGTCCCTTGATGTAATTAAAACGCTAGGAAATCAGGAAGCTGTCAGTGTAGTTGCTCCTTGCAGGTATATACTGCCTGTGGTGTAAATTAGCCATCTGGAAGAAACTGCTACGACTAGTTGCTCCAGGGCTAAGTAGTTGTGATGACAACACAAATGTTTTGCACCCTGCCTCTGAGCATTCACAAAACTAGTGCCTGGATGCTGGGACCACAGAAAAAAAGGGTACATATAGTATGTTCATTTTTGCTAGCAGAAGCAGAACTAGTAGCCAGAGCCTCTGCCTCAGTTATAGCTTCCCATTTTCACATGTGGGCCTTTTATTGGTAAACTTAAACCATATCCAGAACTCTAGATGCAAGAGAGTTTGGGAAGTGTACTTTTCTTTTTAGCTTTCTAGCTTCTAGAGGAAGACCGGAGAATAGACTGAATGTTGGATATCAGTCTTTCATATTCATCACAGTCATTTAAGATAGGAAATGATCATATAGATAGAAAATGATAAAAACTGGCTGAGAATTTTGTCTTATTTTTAGATTAATTTATGTGAGCAATTTGTTTGTTCTCTTCTTTCAGCACTTGCTAGAAGTAAATTCTTTAAAGCACCTGACAAGACTGACACTACAAGATCGCATTACCAAGTCTCTTCTTCATTTGCACAAGAAGAAAAAACCTCCCAGCATCAGTGCCCAGTTTCAGGTTATTTCCTGTTTTGCTTAAAACAAATAAGAATCTGTATCTTTCAGATTGTCATTGAAAGGTTAAAGGGATCTGCAGGGTACTTGAATGGCATTTTGATTTATGTTTCTAAAAAGCCATATATCACTGGCTATTTTGGAAAGAAGAACCAGAGATGAAAAGTCAGATGCCTTTGTTTTTCATCTATATATGTCTGGATAGTGGATATACCAATATTTGTTATTTTCAGTGTGAGGAGAAAGGAGCAGAAAATTGATGTTATAAACAAAATCTGCCTTTAAACCCTGTTGCTTAGGTAAAGTCACTGTTAGCATAATGATCATGTTTTTTCTCCCTGCTTAAACCTCATGCTGCTACATCAGTAGTTAACCAAATGAGGCTGAAGTTTTTTTTTTTCCTTCTGTGTATTTATTTTACTTTTGTGTAAATAGAAATCCAGTTCTTTTTTTGAGGTGGGGGGGGCGTTTAGGAATAAATATGATAATTTAGCAAATTTCTCCTAGAATAATTGTTTTCAAATTGCTTTTTAAATTACCTCTTCCATTCTTCTTAAATCATCTATCTCCAAAGCTCTTTTCATATGGTAGATATTTATGAAAATAAGCGAAATAATCAGGTAGGTAACAGTGCTTTGCATAAGTTTACTCTGTTTCATGTTTATATCACAGAAGCAATGTTCACTGTTGAATAAAAATTTCCTTATTCGTGATAGGTATGTCTGTGTATGTTAACATTTTAAAAAATGCTTCTTATACAGCTAGGTTGTTTGAACATAAATTGTCCACTAATGTATTATTGTGTATGATCTTGTTTGATTTATAAGCACAGTTCTTCAAATTGTGGGCTAGAAATGTCATTTTATTTTAGGTAATTCTCACCATAGGCTTAAAGAAAAATTTGAATCTGTGAAGGCTATTTGGTCACTTGCTTTCCCCTTTAAAAAAAAAAAAAAGAAAAGAAAAAGCAAGACCAAGGAGCCAAATAACTCATTATGTGCTAATAAGCTTAAAGGAAAGGGAATTGAGTATAATGAAATCACTACCATTAATTTTAAAAATCCTTCTTAATAGTCATATGGGGTAATGACATTTAATTCAGAAGAATGAGAAGATAGGGTTTGGGAAAGTCTGTTTTTACCTTGCTGCTGTCCTCACAATCCAGAGTCTGGATGTTTGCTTAGTAGATTAGAAATGCAGAAATTAATGGGTTATAGGAAAAAAAATCATGTTGAGTATACATTTATTAATATACAACGTGAGTCATAAGCAGATTTAATACAATGGTTAGTTTTTTAGCATATTTCTCTCTGATTAGCAAATCCACCTGGTAAGCCAAATTCTGATCAAAAGGTAATTTGGTGAGCTCCTTGTCTGAAAAGGGAACATTAATCTCATGATAAGCTGTTAAGTGTTCTTTGTTTTGTTACCTTGGATCTTTTACAGTTGCCTTGAATACTGAAATCATTCTTTAATCTGAAGAATACCATATAGCTAGTACAATAAAACTTAATTATAATCACAATCCTATTGTATCTTTTAAAATCCTTCCAAATTAACATATTCTCACTCTATATTCATGAATTATATTTAATTTTTAGAAAAAGGGTCCTCTTTAATATTTCTAATAGACCATTAAGTTATTACAAAAGTAATGAGTTAATTTTTGATTATTTAGAAAATACAGATGAGCAAGAACAAGTGAGATTCATCTACCATCCATAATGACCAATGTGTAGTATATTTTTTAGGCCCCTTGCCAAATATTTACACATACGCATTTTCTAATAGGTGTTGTTTAAGTTTTCCTCCAGTCATTCTAAGATAAATACTATTATTCTTACTATAAAAGTGAGGAAACCAAGTAACAGATGAGGAAACTGCAGGTGGTTGAAATGGATGGCATCCAGCTATCTTTAGCTCTGTGCCCTTCCTTGAATGCTTATTTTCATCAAAATGAAATCATAGAACTCATAAAGGGTTAGCTGATATAGGAATTGCCCTTCTGCTGTTAACAACCAGAAACTGGATAAAAGATAGAGGTCAAATATTTTCAGATTTTAGACAGTAAGCTTTACAGGACTCCAATCTTGGGGAAATAAATGAGGAAAGCCCCAGATTAACACCTTAAGATAATTTGCTACAGCTCAGGAAGAGGAAACCCAAACTAATGCCGATGGTCTTGGTAATTGAAGAGGTGGAGTTAGAAAGGTAGAGGCAACTAGAATTTGTAAGGCAGAGTAAAGAGAAGGAAGTTGTATGAAGAGAAAGAGCTAGAGATCTGAGGGGTTTTCTTGAGTCTCTGTGGCCAGCTACTGATCTGTGCATATGTGGGTTAAAATTCCATGAGACTGGGGAAAGAACCACCTAAATCCTGTAGACCTAACAATTTTTGGTATTTATACAGGATTAGAGGAGTAATTCTATTCTCATCAGCCAGAATGAAATGACCTTTTATTATATGAGGTATTAGGTATAATCCTCAGAAAGACATTGTTTTAGCAATGGGACCATAATAGTCCTAATGTAAGGGATTCTCTGACCCTGCTCTCACAAAGCTAAAAAGCAAGTCTTAAAAGAATCAGACTGATCCTAGGAAACTTACCTGCATGTTAAGAAAAATGTTTGTCACTCTTTAAAAAATACAACAAAATCCAACAATATAAAATACAGTGTCTAACATCCAATCAGAAATTACTAGACAGACAAAGAGGAATAAAAACCCTAACAAAGGGGAAAAACCAGTAATCAGAGACAGACTTTAAAATGATGAAGATGATGTAAATAGTAGGTAAGAATTTCAAATTAGCTATTATATATCTTTTAAATATACCCAAAGATATAACAAAAAACATAAATATGATGAGAACAAAATAGATTTTTTATTTTGGAAGGTGATAACAGAGTCTCTGGACATTTCCTCAGGGATGGAGCTGTTCTGTCCTCTCCTCTCTTTCACTGCCTGTTGAAACCAATAAGGGCCATTTGTATTATGAAAAAGACTCAAATGGAACTTTTACAGATTAAACAGGTAATATTTGAGAATAAAAAAATAAGCTAAATTGGATTAACATCTGTTAGACAGTCCAGAAGTAGTACATTTGAAGTCATAGTTTATTAAAGCCCAGAGAACAACAACAAAGATGTAAAAAAACAAAATAGCTATAACTTGTGGGGCAATATGATGTGGTCTAACATAGATGTAATTGGATTTCAGAAGGAGAGGAAAGGGAAGAGGGCGTAGAAAAACATATCTGAAGAAATAATGACCAAAATATTTTCTGATTTGATTTAAAAAAACAAAAACAAAAACAAAAACACAACTAGGGAGACATGCAGTATTTATTCGTGGACCTGCATGTCAAACTCTGGTCACTTCATAGCACTATGTCTCTACTTCGTGGTTTTTTTTAAAAGAAGTTTTCTGGCTTTCTCCTGATACAATTAGTCATACACATGGTGTTGCTTGTTATAGCTACTAAAACTTCCTGGTAAAACTGCTGCCCCTCTCCATACCCAGCTGCCTAGGGACCTACAGATTGCTAGGAAATATATCCACCGTTACATCAACAGTCAACATAGTCTTTGCTTCAGGTAGTGAAAACTAAATTTTTCTCTTCCCTGACTTTTAGGGGTCTTTCTAACTGTGGGTATAAGGAAGATGTAGGATACATTAAGCTTGTTTTTTGTAAAACTATGAATTCCCTTTGAAAAGGCTGATTGGTTGGAAGAAAATAACCTGCTTTTAATTGTAGCTCTAGGAGTTGAGTCATTACTCAAATCAAACCCAAGCTGATATTCTCTGAACATATATCTATATGTTAAGTTTTCTAAAATAGCTACATATTACTTTTATTATCAGAGGAAAAACATCTAAAAAAATATATGTTTTAAAAGATAGTAGGCCGGGCGCCGTGGCTCAGGCCTGTAATCCCAGCACTTTGGGAGGCCGAGGCGGGTGGATCACGAGGTCAAGAGATCGAGACCATCCTGGTCAACATGGTGAAACCCCGTCTCTACTAAAAATACAAAAAATTAGCTGGGCATGGTGGCGTGTGCCTGTAGTCCCAGCTGCTCAGGAGGCTGAGGCAGGAGAATTGCCTGAACCCAGGAGGCGGAGGTTGCGGTGAACCGAGATCGCGCCATTGCACTCCAGCCTGGGTAACAAGAGCAAAAAACTCCGTCTCAAAAAAAAAATAAATAAATAAATAAAAGATAGTTCATAGCAGCAGGAAGCAGATTGGTAGTTGCTTGGGATTGTAGCTCAGGTGGTTACTGACTGCAGATGGGCAGGAGGGAGCTTTTTGGGGTGATAGAGGAGTTCTAAAACTGGACGGTAGTGATAGTTGCACAACTGTGTAAATTTGCTAAAACTCATTGATATGTGAACTACAATGTGTATATTTTAATAGTGTGTAGGTTTTATTTCAATAAAACTGTTTAAATCAAAAAAGTCACCGTTAAAAGAAGAAAAAGAGCAAGACCAAAAAAAGGACTCATATGTGTAATCTATGAAGAATTAAAAATCAGTTTTTTAAAAGGGAGGAAACCTAATAGATAAATGGACAAAAGTTTCGAATGGGCAGTTTATCAAAGATGATATCCAGAAGGCCAATATACCTGTGTAAAACCTGTTCAACATTATGATTCATGAGGGAAGTGCCAATTAAGACCACAAAGCACACTTGCCAGCATGGCTGAAATAAACTGATTACACAACATGTTGACAGGATGGGTGACCATCCAGAACTCTTATATGGTACTGTTAAAATGTAAATTGCTACAAGCACATTGAAAAACAGTTAAAAGACAACTATAAGCATGTTGATAGCAACCTTTTTCATAATAAACTGGAAACAACAAAATACTCATCTCTTAATCGATAGTTTAATGGTAGTATAGCCAAATAAGGGATTACTAGTATACAGCACTAAAAATGTACAAAATACAATTGTATGCAACAAATACAAAATAGTACATAGTGTATTTTTTCATTCATATGAACTTTAGTAGTAGGTAAAACTAACTTCCTAACTTACCATCTTAGAAGTAAGAATAATAGTTACCATTGGTTGGTAACTGTTATAAATAATAGTTACCATTGGTTGGAGTGTGGAGGTAAGAGTAGATAGCTATTACAACTCAGAAGTCTTAAGACTTCTGAGATTCTGATTATATATTTTTAATTTGGGCTCTAGTTATAAGAATGTCTTCCTTTTGTAAATAGTCATAATTTATACTTATGATTTTAATATTTTATGTGTATTATTATTATCATCATTATTTTGAGACAGGGTCTCATAAAATGTTGCCCAGGCTGGATTCCAACTCCTGAGCTTAAGCTATCCTCCCTCCTCAACCTCCCAAGTAGCTGTGGCTACAGGCATGTGCCACTGTGCCCAGCCCTATGTATATTGTACTACATTTGCAGGAAAAATGAACACTTAAAAGTTTAAAAATTTGTATGTTGATGTAATATATTTCACAACAGTAATGGGTCTAATAGTTGTAAGACTTCTTTGTTTTACTTGAACTTGTGAAATGTTGACTCTTAAGTAGACTCTGTCAAGTTAGGTTTGTGTATTGTAATCCCTAGAGCGGCTACTAAAACACAGTAAGAAGATACAGCTGAAAAGTAGATAAATTAATATGGAATACTAAAGTATATTGAGCAGAGGGGAGGGCCACCTCACCAAAAAATTTACACAGGTGGCAAATAAGCACATGAAAAGACGTTCCACATTATATGTTATTAGGGAATTGCAAGTTAAAACAAAAGTGAGATACCACAGCACAGCTATTGGAATGGCAAAAGTCCGAAAGAATGACACCACCAAATGCTGATGAGAATGTGGAGCAACAGGAACACTCACTCATTCATTAGTGATGGGAATGTGAAATGATACAGCTACCTTGGAAAACAGTTTGACAGTTTCTTATAAAACTGTATTTTTACCATATGATCCAGCAGTCACAACTTCTTGGTATATGCACAAATGAGAGGAACTTACATCCACTCAATAACCTGTACACAGATATTTATAGCAGCTTTATTCATAATTGCCACAACTTGGAAACAATCAAGATGTCCTTCAGTAGGTGAATGGATAAATAAACTATGGTACATTTAGGCAGTGATTCAACACTAAAAAGGAAAGAGCTTTGAAGCCATGAAAAGCCTTCGAGGAACCTTAAAAGCATATTACTGAGTGAAAGAACCCAATGTGAAAAGGCCACATACTGTAAGATTTCAAATACATGACATTCTGAAAAAAATCAAAACTATAGAGACAATAAAAACGATCAGTAGTTGCCAGAATCTAGTTGGGGGAGGGTGAGTAGGCAGAGCACAGAGGACTTTAGGTTAGTCAGATTAATCTGTATGATTCTGCAATGGTGACTAAAAGTCTATGTATTTGTTTAAATCCATAGACTGTGTAACATAAACAGTGAACCCTAATGCATATTATGGACTGTAGTTAATAATCATGTGTCAGTACTGGTTCATCACATATAACACACACAAGATGTTAATTATAGGGGAAATTGTGCATGTGAGGGTAAAGGGGCATGTGGGAATTCTCTTTATGTTCTACTCATTTTTGCTATGAACCTAAAGCTGCCCTAAAAGTCTGTTTTAAACAGGCAGAGGATGAGAGGAGGAAGACAGGAACAAATGAAGAGAGGACAAACAGAAGGCCAATAATAAAATTGGTAGCCTTAAATCCAACTATACTAATTATTAACAGTGTAAATGACGTAAATGGTCCAATTAAGAAATGGATATTATTTAATTGGATAAAATAACAAGACCTAACTGTATGCTATCTACAAGAAACCTCTTTAAATACAGTGACACTAAAGGGTTAAAGTTAAAAAATGAAAAAAATCATGCAAACAAAAACCAAAAGAAAGCTATAGAGACTATAGTAGAGTCAGACAAAGTAGACTTAAGAATAAATTACCAGGGATAGAGGGACATCTTTCATAATGATAAAAGGTGCAATTTACCAAGAATACATAACAGTCTTACATGTGTGTTCATCTAATAACAGAGCTCCCCAGTGTCTGAACCAAAAACTGATAGAATTAAAAGAAAAATGGACAAATCTGCAATTATGCTTGGAAACTTCAGCATATGTCTTGGTAATTGATATAGGGTAAGTAGACAATTAGGAAGGATATGGAAGACTTGAATAGAATGATTAACCTCCTTGACTTAACTGAAATTTATAAAACAACCCAGCCAACAATTGCAGAATATACATTCATTTTAAGTGCCCATGAAATACTTGCCAAGACAGATCATAAACTAGGCCATAAAGTCTCAACAAATTTGAGTTAAAATCATACAAAATGTTGTATTTATAATAGAGTTAAACCAGAAATCAAAGAAAAACATCAATCCCTAAATATTCAGAATATATAAAACAGACTCCTAAAAAATACTTTTTTTTAGAGGAAGGAAATTTTAAAAATATTTTAAATAGAATAAAATACCAAAATTTGTGCAATGCAGCTAAAGCAGTACTCCAAGGTTAATTTATAGCACTAAATGCTTTTATTAGAAAAGGAGATAGGTCTCAATTCAATAATCTAAATTTCTACCTTAATAAACTATGAAAAGAATATATGAAACCCAAAGCAAGCATAGAGAAGTGAGTAATAAAGATAACAGCGGAATTCAACGAAATGAAAAACAGAAAAATAGACAAAAACAGAAAACCAATGACACCAAAAACTGGTTCTTTGAGCAGATCGAAAAAAAATTTATTTTCTTTTTGAGACAGTCTCACTTTGTTGCCCAGGCTGGAGTGCAGTGGCGCCATCTTAGCTCACTGCAACCTCCACCTCCCAGGTTCAAACAATTCTCATGCCTCAGCCAGACACCACCAAGCCCGGCTAATTTCTGTATTTTTTAGTAGAGATGGATTTTTTTCACCATATTGGCCAAGCTGGTCTCAAACTCCTGACCTCAGGTGATCCTCCTGCCTTGGCCTCCCAGTGTGCTGGGATTACAGGCGTGAGCCACTGCACCTGGCCTGAGCAGATTAAAAAGTTGATAAACCTCTAGTCACTAATCAAGAAGAAAGAGAGAAGGTACAAATTACCATTATCAGGAATAAAAAAAGGGATATCATTGCATAGTCTGTAGGCATGTAATGTAAAGTAAAGCAAGGGAGTATTACCTTACTGGATACTCTCCTGAATCATTTTGAAAGTTGTAGGACACATGAGTTTGAATAAAGTTGTTTCATAGAATGTGAAGAAAAGTGGAAAAAAATCAATATTTTGATTATTCTGAAATACATCTGCAATATTTACTATTTTCATGCTGTCTGCTTTAGTACTAAGCTACCATCCTTATCCTTAATTGCCTGTAATTTAACCAGTATGAGAATATACACAATGTGCTTTTCAAAGACAAATCTCTATGTGTCTCTACTTTTTGCGTGTTTTGCTAGCATATTGATTACATTTATAAATTATTTATTAATAGTTTGGAACTGGGAGAGTATGATAATTATATTGGTTTCTGTTGCAGGCATCATTAAGCAAGCTGATGGAAACACTTGGTCAAGCAGAACCATATTTTGTAAAATGCATTCGCTCTAATGCTGAAAAGGTAAAAATGTCATATAAATGAGGGCACATATCTAAGCTTACTTCACATTAAGTTTTAAATACTTTTAAGGAGAATAAGTGGAGGGGAAGCACTAACTGTAATATTTATAAGGAAAATAGCCAGGCGCAGTGGCTTATGCCTGTAATCCTAGCACTTTGGGAGGCCAGGGCAGGCAGATCACGAGGTCAGCAGATCAAGACTATCCTGCTAACACGGTAAAACCCCACCTCTACTAAAAATACAAAAAAATTAGCCAGGTGTGGTGGCACATGCCTGTATTCCCAGCTACTCAGGAGGCTGAGGCAGGAGAATGTCTTGAACCGGGGAGGTGGAGGTTGCAGTGAGCTGAGATTATGCCTCTGCATTCCAGCCTGTGTGACAGAATGAGACTCTGTCTTTAAAAAAAAAAAAAAAAAAAAAAAAAAAATTTGAGATGCAAATACCTCTTGAAGTCTTGCCAGAAAAGGATTTTCTTTTTTTGTTGTTTTTTTGAGACAGAGTCTCGCTCTGGTGCTCAGGCTGGAGTGCAGTGGTGCTATCTAGGCTCACTGCAATCTCTGCTTCTCGGTTTCCAGCGATTATCCTGCCTCAGCCACCAGGTAGCTAGGACCACAGGTGTGGACCACAGGTGTGCACCACCATGCCTGGCTAATTTTTATATTTTTAATAGGGACAGGGATTTGCCATGTTGGCCAGGCTGGTCTTGAACTCCTGACCTCAGGTGATCTGCCCACTTTGGCATCCCAAAATGCTGGGATTATAGGCTTGAGCCACCACACCCAGTTGTAGGTTATCTTGTTACAGATTTTGTAGTGATTGGACTTTGTGGCCCCTATGGGTGACTGTGTTCTTTTTGAGTCTTTAAGGTCTTCTCTCTCCACAACCAGAGAAACCTGGAAGCTTGGTTTCTCTCTTTTCCCTAGGGTTGGGCAGTCAGAACTTTTCTGAAGCTACCAGCTGAGAGGTGAGCTTGTCCTACCTATCAGCTTAGTTATTATATATCAACCAGACAACCTCCAGTCAATCTCTAGATACTCAACGGTTAGCCATGCTTATAAACAGATAATTAACTTGGAGATGGTTTCTGGGTTAATTTTTTTTCCATTTGCTTTAGCTACCCTTAAGGTTCAATGATGCCTTGGTACTTAGACAGCTTCGATACACCGGGATGTTGGAAACAGTTCGAATTCGCCAATCAGGATACAGCTGCAAATATTCTTTCCAGGTTCCGTTTTTATAGTGATATTTACATATTTAGACATATCAAGTAAATGATTCTCACGTATCTTGCTTGTTATTTCTTTGGGGCTTGCTTGTTTATTTCCCTTCATTCTTCCTTTCCATTTCACCTTTTTTATACAGAATTGAAAAGGGGTAGACAGTATTTACTTTCATTGAATGGCAGCAATCTCATTAAGCTTATTGTAATAGAATCCAGTACTTGGCTATTCTCGTTTGATCAGAATGTTTGCTAGTACTAAGTTTACTCCTGATATAACAATTCTTTGCATTGACTTCTTCAGTAACTGAAATAGTTCAATGAGAATTATCTAGTCAAAAGATTCCATTGGTTTTCCCTAAAGTTTTCTCAGCAGGATTTTCTTTCATAGTAGACTTCCAGCAGGGCTCACACCTACTCTTATCAGCAACTGCTGCTGTGGTGTGGAAATTATATTGAAGCTGTTTAGCAACTGAGCAAGTCTTTGCTGTTAATAGGATGGGAAGCCTCATTCTCCGTTATTGTCCCCATCCTGCCATGTTTGCTTTTTTTTTTTTCCTGATAAAAATTCTAGGTTCTTGTTAAATAACTTTTTCTTTGGCCTTTTATAAAGCTTTCTCAAAAGGGATAATTAGCCTCTGCGGGTTTTTTTCTCTCGCTCCCTTTTGATGACATGATGTGTAGAACCCAACATCTTTATCCGCCTCCTATGTTTTTCGAATTAACCTTTTATTTCTTAAATTAACAGGCACTTTCTTGATTTCACCCTGTTTAAAAGAATGAGAAAAATATTAATAAAATGATAATTAGTTTAAGGTCTTTATTTACCTACACTACTTTCTTATTTTATAATTTTTTAAAATTATTTTTCAGGATTTTGTGAGCCACTTCCATGTACTTCTTCCCCGAAATATTATTCCATCCAAATGTAACATTCAGGATTTCTTCAGGAAAATAAATCTTAATCCAGATAATTATCAAGTTGGAAAAACCATGGTAAATATAATATGTATAGCTCTTGTCAAAATTGAGTGCATTTATTTAAAAAATAATTTTTGCCTATGAGATTGTTTATTAAAAGTTAGTGTATCAGATATGAGAAGGCAGTTGGTTAGGCCCAGGTTTTTATTTAATTATATGGTCAGTATTAATCACATCACTCTGGCCAGTGCTCTGGTTCTGACTATAATTTTAACTGTCTAAATACTCTCTCTCTCTAGATATTCTGCTGTAATCTCCAACTCAACTTGCCCAAAGTGACCTTATCCAGATTCATCTGCCCTTACATTTATCAACTACTTTCTTTCTCTGTCACCCCGTTTCCAGAATTTCTCAGTCTAGAAACCATAATTATCTTTGGTATACTGTTCACTTTAACTTTAATCCTTTCACAAAGTTTTAGTTTTTTTTCCTCTTACAAAGAGATTTTCACATCTGTTTTCTGTTTCTCCATTTCTACTGCCTCCATTTTATTTTTCCTTATCTCTTCTCATCTGTATTGCTTATATAGTGAACAGCTTACTCATCTGATTCTAATGTATTTGTCATTCCATTTAATTCTACTCATAATATTAAAGTGATTATCTTAATATACTTAGTTCTTTATGTCTGCCTCCTGCTCGATTATAACCCCCTGATAACCTCCTCATTAAATTCAAACACTTTTCTCTTTTTTGAGAACCTTCAGATTGTGGCTTCACACTATTTAATATCTTTTTTTATGGAGATTGATTGTCCCATTGTCTCCTGTGCATGCTTTTATTATTATTTTTCAACCCTTTGTTTCACTTAGGTGGGATCTTCTGTCTCTGGCCCTTATGAGTTTACCATCTTCCTCTTTGGGTATATAATATCTGCCTACTCTCAAATGAAAGTTATAACTCCTGTTTCTAAAGGGATATGTCTCCTTCACCTCTGCAGCCTCCCAAACCCTAAAGATAGTGGAATGAAGGAATAAATAAAATAATCTTATTAATAACTTTGGACAGTGAGAAGCTTTTAATGCATGCTGGATTTCAAAAACTGCTATTGGTTTATTCATGATATTATTCAAACTTCAAGATCTATGGTTTTCAACTTTTTTCCCCACCCTAACACCCTCTAAAAATATGACATATTACCAGTAATACATTTACTCATAGCAGTGGTTTCCCCAATGGAGTAATGTATCATATTATCTGGCGCTGGAAGTTTGGTACTCCTGCTCACTTTGTCATTTCTCCCTCCCTTCCTCCTTTCTTACCTTCCTTAACCTTCCTTACCTTCCTTTTTTTCTTTGTCTTTTTTTTTTTTTTTTTTAAGGAGACTGGGTCTCTCTATTTTGTCAGAGAACTTGAACTCCTGGGCTCAAGCGATCTTCCTGCTTCAGCCTTCCTAGTGGCTGGGAGTATAGGCATGTAGCACCACACCCAGCTCACCTTCCCTATTTTACTATCTGCATTTCAATTTGACTACTTTGGATAAATCAGTAGGAATATTTATCAGTACTTCATTTACATGCCTGCCACTGTGTGTGTTCTCTAAAAGCTTATCACAGAAGATTCGTGAAATAAATTTCTCATTTCTTCTTAAGCTGCATTCCTCATCTTTCTTCCTTTTGGTAGGTCTTTCTAAAGGAGCAGGAACGACAGCATTTACAAGATCTGCTTCACCAAGAGGTGCTACACAGAATCATATTGTTGCAGCGATGGTTCAGGGTCTTGCTGTGTAGGCAGCATTTCCTTCATCTGAGACAAGCATCTGTTATTATCCAGGTGAGAAGCAAAGGATTCTTTGCATGAGATTGACTAGTTTATTTGGCCTTTGTTTAGTAACCAGAACCTTTTTACTGTAAAATGTTTTCAATAATAATGTAAACTTCAGAAATGAGAATATGTTGTACCCAATTTTGAAGTGCTTGTAATACCCAACAGATTAGCTGGCATATAATTGACTATTAATAAATATTGATTCAATGTTAATAAATATTGAATTTGTAGTTACAATGTCTTGTAAGATCTGAGTAGGGGCTAAGGAATTACCCATTGTTTACATAGTTCTTTTTATTTAATAGTTTTTGGGGGTGATGTTTGAGAGGTATGTACACCATTGGTTTTAGACACTCATTTTGGATGATAGGCACCTTATTTTACGTTTATCTGTTTTATTAACTCCCTCATTGATTTATATCATTTCCATAAGATCTTTTCCATTTGTGCAAGAACATCTTTAGTATCTTCATCTTTGGAATGTGTGTCAGGATTATCTTAAACCCACTGATGTTATTTGGGCAAATTGTAACAAGAGAATATAATATATTAAAATTGTTAATAATTTGAAGGGCATGAGAGCATCCAAAAATTTTAAATTAAGTTCTATGATGAACTTCATCAAGGTTATATTATTTAAAATAGCTGTTTTAGCCAAACATATCTGGAAGAGAAAACTTTTTTCTGTTTATCTTTTTCAGGTGTACTTTCTGTTTTTGCAGAAAACTTACTATTTTTATTTTTTTTGAGACGGAGTTTTGCTCTTGTCGCCCAGGCTGGAGTGCAGTGGCACATTCTCAGCTTACTGCAACCGCCTTCTCCCGGATTCAAGCAATTCTCCTTCCTCAATCTCCTGAGTACCTAGAATTACAGGCACCGGCCACCATGCTAATTTTTGTATTTTTAGTAGAGACAGGGTTTCACCATTTTGGCCAGGCTGATCTCGAACTCCTGGCCTCAGGTGATCCACCCCACCTCAGCCTCCCAAAGTACTGGGATTACAGGCATCAGGCACCACACCTGACCAGAAAACTTATTTTTAATCGCCAAGAATTTAACTGCATAGCCACTTAACCTGTAATTATGACATAAGAAATTTATTCTCTCTTTTGTGTGAAAATGCAGTGTAAGATAAGACAACCAGTTTCTGTTATTTTGTCTTCCCCACAGAGATTCTGGAGGAATTACCTAAATCAGAAGCAAGTCAGAGATGCCCCTGTGCAGAAGGATGCTTTTGTTATGGCTAGTGCCGCTGCTCTTCTCCAAGCTTCCTGGCGTGCTCACTTAGAGAGGCAGCGGTACTTGGAGCTACGGGCTGCAGCCATTGTTATCCAGCAGAAATGGAGAGAATACTACAGGCGCAGGCACTTGGCTGCTATTTGCATACAAGCAAGATGGAAAGCCTACAGGGAAAGTAAAAGGTACCAAGAACAAAGAAACAAAATTATCCTTTTGCAATCAACATGTAGAGGATTCAGAGCAAGACAAAGGTAATCTCTGTTACTATAATAATTGTTTTTTTTCTTCCAAAGGACTTTGTTTATACCTCTGCATTAACAGTTGTCTGATTTGTATTAGAACTGGTTATATACAACTTGTCTTTCCCAGTATACTGTGATACTTTTACCGATTTCAACCCACATTGTATTGTCTGTAATGGAAGTTAAATAAGTTTTTTTAAAATTAAATTGGATCAAAAATCTACATGATCTGTAATCATAACTGCTAATTAACTTTACATTAGGCCAAATCTTTTAAAATTGGCAACATTCAACTATTTTTACTTGCAGAAACTTTAATTTCACACTTAAAATTTCTTTTTCAGGTTCACTTTAAAATAAAAGTATTATTAAAATGAGAGCTTTAGTTCTTAGTTAGTTTACATTTTGATTGAAATGCCCAGCTAGAAATAATACACTTAATGAAATATCATCTGACTCATGGAAATAGGAAAATTATGAAACATGCATCCAAGTTAGTTTAAGAAGTACTTAGGTATTATAAAAAGATTTTACAACTTTGCATTTTTTCTTAAATTCTTAGGAAATATGTTTTCTTCACTGGTACCTAAGACATTTCTGTAACCCATTTTATCTGTTTTTATATAGATTTAAAGCTTTGAAAGAACAAAAGCTAAGAGAAACAAAACTAGAACTTGGATTGGTGAATATCAAGGGACATGGATCTCTGGAAATTCAGGGTTCAGACCCTTCAGAATGGGAGGATTGTTCTTTTGACAACAGAATAAAAGCCATAGAGGAATGTAAATCTGTGATAGAAAGTAATCGAATTAGCCGTGAAAGTTCAGTGGACTGCTTGAAAGAGTCACCAAACAAGCAGCAGGAGACAGCCCAAAGCCAGAGTGGTATGGACTTGCAAGAGGATGTGCTTGTAAGAGAGAGACCCAGATCCTTGGAGGATCTCCATCAGAAAAAAGTAGGCCGTGCTAAAAGAGAAAGTAGGAGAATGAGAGAACTAGAGCAAGCTATATTTAGCTTAGAATTGCTGAAAGTTCGTTCTCTTGGTGGTGTGTCTCCTTCAGAGGAACGCAGGTGGTCTACAGAATTGATGCCTGAAGGCCTTCAGTCTCCACGGGGTACACCTGATAGTGAGAGCTCCCAAGGAAGCTTGGAACTTCTAAGCTATGAGGAAAGCCAGAAGAACAAACTAGAGTCTGTAATTTCAGATGAAGGAGACTTGCAGTTTCCATCACCTAAGATATCCAGCAGTCCAAAATTCGATTCACGGGACAATGCCTTGAGTGCCTCAAATGAGCCTAGCTGTGTAGAGCATTTGAAGGATGAAACTATGAAGGAAAAGGTGGTTTGCAGTTCTGAGTCTATTACCTGTAAACCACAGCTGAAAGACTCCTTCATTTCAAGTAGTCTGCCTACTTTTTTTTATATTCCCCATCAAGACCCACTGAAAACAAATTCCCAACTAGACACAAATATCCAGAGAAACAAACTATTGGAAAATGAAGACGCACCAGGGGCAGCTCTTACTTTTGATATCCACGGGGAAACTAGGAAGTATCACTGCTCAGGAGAAGATCAGGTTGTTCCTTCTTTGAATACAGAATCTTCTAATCCTGTGCTTAAGAAGTTAGAAAAGCTGAACACCGAGAAGGAAGAAAGGCAAAAGCAGTTGCAGCAACAGAATGAAAAAGAAATGATGGAACAGATTCGCCAGCAAACAGATATTTTAGGGAAGGAACGCAAAGCCTTCAAGACAATTGAAAAGCAAAGAATTGGAGAGTCTTTGCTGGCACCGTCATCCTATCAGTCAAAACAAAGAGTAGACAGGCCATCCTCTCTTCTCAGCTTAAATGCCCCAAATAAGGGAAAACTTAATGTACTGGAGTCTCCATCAGTAAAAGATGCAGCTCTTGCCCAAAAAGACAGTCTTTCTGCTCACTTACCCACAAAGGACCGACCTATCACCATGTTCTTTGAAGGAGAAGGAAGTCCATGCCAGTCTATTACTGTCAAGGAATTATCCAGGACAGACAGAATGGGCACCCAGCTGAATGTAGCTTGTAAACTCTCTGATAATCGCATTTCAAAAAGAGAACACTTTAGGCCAACTCAGTCTTATAGCCACAAATCTGATGACCTTTCCAGAGAGGGAAATACTAGGCCCATTTTCTTCACTCCAAAGGACAATATGAGTATTCCCCTGTAAGTGAAATGTTTATTTATTTTTATGTGTAAATGGGAAACTTCTTGGAGTCTTTTTATTAAGGTGCCTTCTTCTCTTCCAACTATTTGTGTAAAGTGGCTGCTCAACTTGGTCATTTTCTCTTTGTAAAAACATTCCCTAATTGTTGACTCTACCATCACCTCAAGTTGGATGTAGTTATACCCTAGGAATCTTTGAGTAATCATAAATAGGAGAGTAAATACTGGGTTCCTCCCCATTAAGTGGGAAACATTTGCGAAGGGCAGTACAGTGCCTATAAACATAGTAGGCATTCACCAAATGCTGATTGCTTTACAGCTGTGAGGTTTAGTAGTACAGGGTTGTTAGTTTTAGGCTTTAAAGAAGTTAATGTGCTTTGTCACAGCAGTTGGCCTGTTTATGGTCATCATTATGTTCTTTATACTTTTTTGTGTGTGATAAGCACATAACGTAAAATGCCATCTTAACCATTTTTAAATATACAGTCAGTAGTGTTAACTGTATGCGCATTGTTGTGCACAAGATGTCTAGAACTTTTTCTTCTTGTAAAATAAAACTCTTTTCCTTCTCCCCAGCTGCTGGCAACCGTCATTCTACTTTCTTTTTCTAAGAGTGGAATTTGTCTTTTAAACTAGTGGTAGTATAAGTAATATAAGTGGATTTTTTTTCTTTTTTTTTTTTTAGATGAAGTCTCACTCTGTCACCCAGGCTGGAGTGCAGTGGTGTGATCTCAGTTCAATGCAATCTCTGCCTCCCAGGTTCGAGCAGTTTTCCTGTCTCAGGCTCCTGAGGAGCTGGGACCACAGGTGCATGCCACCACGCCTGGCTAATTTTTGTATTTTTATTAGAGACAAAGTTTCACCATATTTGCCAGGCTGGTCTCAAACTCCTGACCTCAAGTGATCCACCCACCTTGGGTCCCCAAAGTGCTGGGATTACAGGCATGAGCCACCACACCTGGCCATAAGTGGAATTTCTTTATACTTTTAAAAACTAATGATAGTCACAAGAAAAGCGTTTTTAAGTGGTACATAAAAACAAATTTGACAAAATTTAAGATACTCGTATTGTCTTTGTATTTGGTAGATTCTTTCAGTTCTTGTGGGAGAATGTCATCATTGAAATGAAAGGAGGGCTGTATCTTAGGGTTAAAAAAAATTATATTAACAATGAAAATAACCTTTTCTTTCCTATTATATGTAACCCAAACATTTAAATGTTTCGCCCTTTAAAATTTCATGTGGACTTGAGAGAAATCCTTTGTTAATGTGGGCAAGAGATGATTAATAATTTATTTTTCCACCAAGGGTTTCTATAGTACTATAAAGTGCAGTTGAGCTTAGTGACAGCTTGAGATACCATTCCCACCCATTAACTTACAGATTTCCCAGAAGTTCAAAGGCTTTGTGTAGCATATGCACCCATAAGAGAGTGTTAAAAACATATTTCCTGTCATTCTGAGTTTAATGATACATGATATTTCATGCATATCTGTAAGTGAGCTCTTTAATATTCTTCTTTAGTATCTGTTAATTATGACATTTATGTGTGTGTATATATTATAGGTGTATACACATATAAAGTAGCTATTGGATCCATGAATCTGTTTTGTAGAAAACTGAATTGTAGATTCCAAAAAATATTAATTATCTTTGTAAATTATTTATCACATTTTTCCAAGATACATAGTTTTAGGTCTGTTTGAGCCGATTTCCTGTATTGCTTTATTAATGATCTACTTATCTTTAAAATTATTGTATATGAGATTATTTATATGAAAGTCTGCAGATAAAATTCATACTTTAAATCTCGTCCTGTTATATAACTAATATTAGAAACATTAACGTTTTGTAGAATCATAAATGTTGGTGCTTCTGAATTATCTAGTCCAGTTCCCACATGTTACAGATAAGATCACTGGGGCCCATAGAAGTGAAATAACTTATTCAAGATCATATATTTAGAGAAATGGCTGGGACTAGAACTTGCATTTCATGATTAAGGATCAGCATTGGGTTTTATGGTTAGAGAGTAATACTAGGTTAGTGACCCTTTTGTATTGTTGTATTGTAGTGATGATGAGTGCACAGTAGTCTTTAACTGTTTAATGAGAAAAATCAAGGTGAAGTCTAAAGAAAATGCTGTGAGTTAAAAGGTTAATTGCAGTGGTCAGGGACTATCGAGATCCTATTAATTATTGTTTCTCTTTGGAGGATAAATAAAGGGCCAGTAGGCTTAACTGTGATGAGAGATTTTGATAGCCAGAAGAGAATCCTTAGGACAAAGTTAGAATTGCTAGACTAACATACATTGCTCAAGAAAGGAGATCTTTAAGTTGCCTTTAGCTAGCAAATACTGCCAACTATTTGTTTCAGGCTTATTGCATAGAGGCAAAGGACAAAAATTTCTTATGGCTCCTAGACTTTCTTTTATAAAAATTAAATGAAAGAATTTGAATGGAAGAACAATTAATCTACCAACTAGTATCATAAGTTAGTGTCTAATTTTAGCCAACACTGTGCTAGGAAGTAAGATACGATTTCTCAAGGAGCTTTCAGCCCTGCGCAGGAGAGATTAGCAATACGTTGTTAATAAGACTTATGGTACTAAGTTAATATGGTAATGGGGCCCATGAAAGTGCAGATTATGTACACTTTTTCATCAGATTTTGACATCTATTTCTGCCCAGAATTTAGTGATAAAGCAGTCTCATCATATAGTTATTCAATCAGAATTAAATTTTCATAAGCTAACACTACAATACCTATATGATCTGGAGCATACATTTAGTTTGGTAACAATTTCTTTTCCTGCCAGTGTTGATTTTATTCTATTCAAAGTCGATTTTGTTTTTTTCGTTTTGTTTTGTTTTTTGTTTTTTGAAACAACGTCTCACTCTTGTTACCCGGGCTAGAGTGCAGTGGCATGATCTCAGCTCACTGCAACCTCTGACTCCTAGATTCAAGAGATTCTCCTGCCTCAGCCTCCCAAGTAGCTGGGATTACAGGTGCCTGCCACCACACCCATCTAATTTTTGTACTTTTAGTAGAGATGGGGTTTTGCCATGTTGACCAGGCTGGTCTCAAACTCCTAACCTCAGGTGATCCTCCCGCCTCAGCATCCCAAAGTGCTGGGATTACAGGCCAAGCCACCGAGCCTGGCCTCAATGTCAGGTTTTAAAACTCAGACAGTGAACAAAATCTAGAAAGAGAGATTTCAGAAAGCATTTTCTAACCAATAGGAACCATCTCAGTATAAAACATAATGAGATCTTCATCACTGGATGGCTAATTTTTAGGTATTTTATAATGATTAGATGGAAAGACCCCTTGTGAGACTAGAATTCTAAAGATTCAGGGATTTGGTAATTTCCTTTTCTCATCATCAGATCCATTTTATTTCTTGAGTTTGTTTCACAGCTACTATTCTTAAACATATGTCATCATAGTGGACTATACCCACTGATCATCAGGACAAGACCTCCAGTAATTCAGTCGTATATGTAATTTTAGGATTATTGTTACTAATTAGCTAAGCAGAAAAAAAATATGACTTACTGTCTTAGGAGTTGACTAAGATCTGAAAATATTTATGGAATTTACTGGAATTCTTTGACCTGGCTGCCATGAGATATCTGCTAAGAACTGAAATGTAATTTCATTGTTTTATTTAAAGTGTCAGCAAAGAAGCCTTAAACAGTAAAAATCCTCAACTCCGTAAAGAAGATGAACTAGCATGGAAACCTGTGAAGTTAGCTGGGCCAGGCCAAAGAGAGGTAAGTATTGTGTCTTGTCTATCTTCTATTTGAAATAGATATGCATTATTTTGGAAATTATTATTCTTGTAGGTAGAGCACCGCATCTACCCATTTACTCCCAAGTGTTTTTAGAGAAAGAAGCCATGAGCTGAGATTGTTATAATTATGAAAGTGTACTCCAGGCAGGGAATGGTGCCTAAAAACCCAGTTGCTAAGAAGAAGAAGGCAGTTTGTGCAAGTGACTTTGTTGGCTTATTATGGCAGTGAAAGATGACTTCTTTGGCTATGTAGAACAGTGCAGATTTAGTTTCTATTCTAGCTCTTTGTCCAGAGTAATGTATACAGATTCCTTTTGGTCATCCCTGTCACTTCTACTAGTGGAAGGGGCATGGTGGGGTGGAGGGATATTTCAAGAAATTCATGAGCCCTCTGATATCTTTCATTGGCATCATCTCAGAAAGAAAAAAAAAACCCAAAACATTGTTGTGTTATTTGTTTTATCATTTGGTCAAGCAGGTTGCCAGACCGGCCCATAAAAAGAAAGCTCGAATGGCGCGGACGCGCTCCGATTTCTTGACTAGAGGTACTTTTGCCGATGGGGAGGGGGATACAGAGGAAGATGATTACGATGACATTATTGAGCCCCTTCTCTCCCTTGACCAAGCTTCTCACTATGAGCTAGGGCCTGCACCCAGCCTGGGTCAGGCCTCTCACAGTGACTCCGAAATGGTAATTTTACATCAATATAAGAAAAATAGCAAGCAAATCTGATGGAAATAGCCTTTGCTAATCTAAAGCTAACCTTCACAGCTTCTTCCCATGTAGTGGTTTGTACATGGGAAACCTCAGTGAACACAACTAAACTAAAACTTAATTTAATAGAACCCAAATGAAGGGCACTTTAAAAAGCCATAAATTAGGCAAAATTAAGATTATTTAACTTAGCACTAATGTAGAAATTTTCCATGTTGTATTCTAAAAGGTCTAGGTAGAGCACTAGAAATGAAAAAAAAAAACTGATGTTTTATGAAAAAATGGTTCTTACATTTTGTAAAAGGCCAGATAAATATTTTAGACTTGGCCATAGTTTACTGATCCTTGATCTAGTTTACTGATCCTTGGTCTAAAATAATCCAGTAGCTTTTAGCTGCAATGGTATGTACTTTTACTTTTTTTGCCTGTAAACTTGCTTCCTCCACCTTACTTTTCACTATTGAGAAATAAACATGAATTTTTAAACATACAGTGAGCAAAAAGTGTCTCCCTGGAACCATCCTAGCCAAATAGAAGGCCATATGTAATGTGAATTTGTATTAATCACACAGTATAACATTGGTGTTGTGTTTGAATGAAACTGCACCATTTCAAGCTAAGAATATAACTTTATCATTTTCTTAGCCCAAATCAGGTATATATATGGTTTGACAAGTATTAGTGTATTTATGGGTATATTAAAGCAAAGAGTTTCATTTTGGAATTGCCCTAGACATATGTAAGGACCCTATGTCTTATATGAACCAAAACATCACTGATGAAGTGGAGTGAAGTAACGTTTTATTTCCATGCATATCTGGAAGTGAGCTCTCTAATATTCTTTAGTGTCTGTTAACTATGGGAGAAAAATTTTAGGATGGTCTTTATTTGACTCATTAAATATTCTATCTTTGAACTGTTTTAAGCTGTTTGAATTGTCAAAGATCTAGTTAATTGAAATTTCTCCTATTTTCCAGAATACTCTCCTTGTCTTTATCTTTTGTTGGAGGTAGACCCAGTTTTTAAGTGACAAAACTGATGTTTTTATGAAGGCAAAAACAACAAAAAGAGAAAAATGCAAGACAAGTTCCCTAATTAGATAAATGAATCATTAACCTGAGCCGAACTGTAGGAGCTGCCCTTTATTTGAGTTATAAATAATGAAATATATGGTGTTATCTGATTTAACAGTTAAATACAAAATTATATAATGGAACAAACTAATTTTAATGAGAAGTCCTGCTTTATCTACTATATATAGGTTTATTATTTGTAGAAAAACTTCGGCATTTATGACTGCTGTTTTGTTCCTGAGAATTTCCTTTGTAACAACCCTTAGTACTTTTGGTGATAGATTTCTTTTACACTGGGAACTTTTACTGAGATGAACCAGGAAGTTGGGCTTTCTGCTTGGAGCATTCAGCTCCTTTCAGTGTTCTAGCCTCTGTTCACCTGCTTGACGGTCACTGCATGCCAGTAGTTGTAGAGCACTTTCCCTGCACAGTGTGTTGGTCATGTCTCCAGCTTTCTCCTTTCCTTCTCTTTCGTCACTAGCTGTTTTAGGAACAGGTGGTGGTGCTTGTTTCTGGTGGACACTGCATGAAGAAGCTTTGCTTTATAGAATATGTGGATAGATACTTACCGGGGTTGGGGATGGGGTGGGTAGGAATAATTTTTAAATGTGTTTCTTTTTATTTATCTTGAGAATATTTCATGTCCTAACATTATGTGATATTGTAAAGATGAAGATGTATTGTGTCTAAATAAAATCTGCAATCTCACAACCCAGATATTTTCTGGATTTTAAATGGATTTGATTTTCTAGGTACATGGAGTTTTTAAAAGACTGGATTTGTTTTTTTCTGGACAAATTGATTTTATTACTCTGAACTGTGTTGTTAAATCTTGGAGGAAATTGCCGTTTGACCTTTCCAATTGTGATGTAATTTAATGGGATAAAGACATTCACAAATGAATTGAAGGAGATTTCATAAGCATTACCTCTTGAGTTTTTAAATTATTCATCAGTTGTTTGTTACCTGCTGTGGGAAGGGAAACAAGTGTAGTAGTTTCTCTCCTTATTGACTTTGGTGTTTTTTAACCTCTTACTTCGAACTCTGCCATTTGAATAACTGTTTAGTCTCTGTATGCTGCTCTCATTCCATTTTTATACACCCCATGTTGGCATTTACTCAAGAAGAATGGCATGATCTGCTAAGCAGTATTTTTAAGGTAGCTTTTATATATTTTTTTAGTTTCTGAGTCTTCTGGATGGTAAACGGTTTAATAAAATCGTTTCTATTCCTCATTTGTAGTATTAGTATAAGAAACATTATTCTTTTCTCTGTACAGTTTTCTTTTATCATCCCCCAGATTTAAAGCAATCATCTCTGTGGATATGACTCCTGAATAGCTCTCCAGAATTTCAATCTTCTTTACCTCCAGCAGGATAAAACTGAATTTGTCATTATTCTCCCCAAACTGCTGTCACTTCTTATATTCCTATTTCTCTTAGTCTCTTAGATACTCTCTAATCCTTGTCTGTGTTGAATTTTCTTTCTCTCTGCTGTCTAGTCCACAGACTGCCAGAAATACCTGTTGATCAAACAAAGCTGTTTATTAGCATATTACAGTAAGAGAAGACCCACTTTGACTGTGTCTTAGCAATGTCTCACAAGGGAGAGGAGAGGATATTCATAAGGTTTTAGGGCCCAGGCTGGGTGATTTTGAGGTCGGTCTTGCATGGTAGAAAACTGGTTGATATTGAACAAAGTTTATTATGTAAGAGGTTTGGATTGGCAGCCTTAAGATAGCAGCCACACTATTGAATATACACTTAGTATTTATATGTGTATTTTATTCCCCTGAAAAAAAAGTAAGGACCAGTTTATAGCATTGTGACCATCTGTTCTTTGAAGATTTGGCAGAATTCTTCTGTGACACCACCTGAGACGGGTACTTTTTTGTGGTGTAGTTCCTTGATAAGTTTTCCTTTGTTTGTTCCAGGGAAATTGGTCTTTTAAAATCCTTTTATCTAACAGGTCCAATTTTGGTAAACACTTTTGTCTTATGAAATTATCTATTACATTTGACTTTTTGATGTATTTGCATAGAGGTTTAGAAAGTAAGAGCTGGGCATAGGGGCATGTGTCTGTAGTCCCAGCTACTGAGAAGGCCGAGGCAGGAGGATAACTGGAGCCCAGGAGTGCAAGGCTTTAGTGAGCAATGATCATACCACTGCACTCCAGCCTGGGCAACAGAGCAAGACCCTGTCTCTTAAAAAAAAAGGTTTATTAGACCCAAACAGTACTCAGTGTAGGGCTAATTATTCTTGACCATTGAGGTGAGATCCTTTGTATATTTTGCCCAGTGCCCTGGGAATCACAAAGTTGTATACTCTGGCTCTTGAGTATAGACACTATTACTGACCTTTTGTGAGTGATAGGTGCAGTTACCTTTAATCCTTTCAAGTGGTCTTTTTCCTGTTGTTTTCTCATACAAAGTATTGATTAGTACGCAAGCTAAATATTCAGTGTGGACCTTCTGTAGATCTCTAGAGTTCTATCTTTGTGCTTCTCACTCCTCTCTAGTACTCTGTCTTTTGGTCTCTAATCACCATATTCACCTTGGCCTTTCAGCTTCATGTGTTCCACTCAGAGAGTCTGTTAGGTTTCACCTGGGTTTCTCCTTTCTGAATCACAGCCTAGAAACTCTCAAGGCAGCAAGATGGGGCAAGTATAGGACATACTTCCTTTTTTTCCCATCTCTCAGAGATATCTGTTGATTGTTTTAAACATTGCTGTTTCATGTTATTTTGTCTGTTTTGTTGGTTTCAGTTAAGAGGGTAAACCACATCCCTGTTACTTCATCTTTGCCAGCTTAGGGTCTTTCCTATTTCTGTTAATAAGGCCATAGTCAGGTAGACCAAAAGGCTAAAGAATATTGTAACTACAGAAAAATGAAATATTAGGAAATAACTTGAATAGATAAGAAATTATCTCCTCAGAACAGGATTGTCTTTAGAGGGGCACATTTTAAACAGATGGAACAAGAAATGCCAATTGGAATTCAGGTCACAGTTTGATAGCCTTATAAATTGTGTATAATTTAGATCATTAATGATGATAATGAGCTTTTCTTGGTCTTTTGGCTTTTTAAAAATCATTGTATATTCTATCTGTTTTAAATTATTGATTGGATATATGAAGAATCTATAATAGCAAGTTAAGCCATAAAAGTAATAACTGCCTTTTAGGACAAATAAAAGGACATATGAAAAACAGTACTTAGTGTTCCAGATTTATTAGATGCCACATCTTTTGTCTATACATTTAAATGATTTTCACTATCTTGCCCTTCCACTTGAGATTCTTTTTTAAGTTGTCAGAAAATATGAACTGATAGATCCTGTTTATTTTCACTGACCAAGTCCTCTTTTTTTCTGATTACTTTATATAGAGTTTTCAGTAGGCTCTGTTATTTCAATGAATTGCTGAATGTTTTTGTGTGTTTTTTAATAGCTCAAGTAATTCCATAACCTGAGTTTTAATTACAGTGCTATCATATATTGACTTGGCATTAAAATCTTTCACATATGTAATTATTACAGACATCACAGAGATTTTCATCAGTTGATGAACAAGCAAAGCTTCATAAGACTATGTCTCAAGGAGAGATTACCAAGTTGGCAGTGAGACAGAAGGCTTCAGATTCAGATATAAGGTATAAAACTTGTAAGATTATGTTGAAATATTTCTGGTTCATAACCATATTAAAGACCACTTTCTCACTGACTATAGAAGTATAATCTAATGTAACCCAAATCCAGAGCAGATAATACTAGAAATCAAATATTGAGAAATAAGATATAACACAGTAGAAGAACATGTCCCTGGAGATAATAGATTATATATATTTAATTTCCACATCCTTCTCCGCAATTGCTAAAATGACAAAATCTACAAAGGGCTATTCTCCCCCTCAAAAAAAAAAAAAACTCAGAAGTGAAAACAACTGCAATAAAACTGTAGAATCCAAAATGTAAATAAATTTTAAATTTTAAATATGTTAATACATACGAGAAAGCCAAATCCTAATCCAGCTAAGTAAAGCTGAGAAAGATACATCTAGCTGGCTGACCTTCCCCAATTATAGCAGAACAAGAAATTTATTCTCTGGAAAGTGTAAAACAGAGTATCTCTGGACCTGGAGTTTACTAGATACAGTTGAGGGCTGGGGCACGTATTTGGAACAAAGGGATTTAATGCCTGTTTACATACAGAATGTTGAGATTTCCCAGCCTTCTTCATTTGCTCAGTTCCTACATTTCCCATGCCCTCTAAGCAAATGGTTCAAAGAGTTTTGGGGACTTCTGTCCAGCCCTCAAGGAAAAACCTGAATATATTACTATCAGGGTCTCTTCCTGCAAAGTCAACCGACCAGATAACCCTGTAAGGAAGACCATAATTTAGCAGCCCCACCAGTGCACACTAGAGCTTCCAAGCTCTTTTTTTTTTTTTTTTACTTTCAAGTATAATCAGATAACTACTGATCACCATGCATTTGAGGAAATACCTTATGTTGAAGAAACTAAAACTAACATAAAATACAGCCTGAAAGAAATTAACTATGCAGGGAATAGAACACTTCAAGACTGACATATACAACTATCAATAGACCTTCTGCATAACAAACACAATTGCATTCATGAAACAAAAGGATGCATGAAAGAAACATTTTCATAATAAAAAGCTTTTGAAAATTAAAAATATGATAACAGGAACAACTAAAGAATCAGAAGGAAAGTTGAGGACATATCTCAGAATGTTGAGCAAAAAGAAGAAGAAATGGAAACGATGGGAATATTATAGGCTCCATTCAGGAGATCTAATATCCCAATGGTAGGAACTTTGGAAAGATAGAACCTAGAAAATGGAGGATACATTATTAATAAATTAATTTAGCCAAATTTTACAGAACTAAAGGGCACAATTTCCAGATTCAAAGGGCTCACTGAGTACCCAACATAATGGATGAAAATAGACTCATACCAAAAGACATGTCTTTATGAAACAAAAGAGACAAAAGGAATCTCTTTTATGATGATGAAAGTAGCTTTTCAAATGACAGCTGCACAGCAAGCAATGAGAGAAACCACTCCAAATTGGAGCAAATTAGAAGGCTCTGGGAGAGGTTTTTTTTTCAGTAAGTTGAAACCGATAAAGTACTTAATATATTTGAACATGTTGAGAGTTCATACAAATGTAGAAACTCATGGAGGTGAATTGTATATAGAAAAGTAAGCAAAGGAAAAATAAAGCCGTTTTCATGAGCATATTTTAAAAATCCTCTAGAATAAAATAGATCATTTAGGGAATTACATCCCTCAACTGCGAATATTATTTACATAATAAAAATAAACACTGATCATCATTAAAAGTAAATACTGAATATTGATCTAACTAAAAGTGCAGTATAAGTCTTTTGGGGGCGCACGTTTGTGGTGGGGTTAGGACTGGAATGGTGGAACATGCCTAATCACTATCTGTGGCCATGAGTTTGGTAGTTATAGAGCATGTTAAATATCAGAATTAGTTAAAGCAATTCAAAGTGTTGCCTCTAGGGAGCAGAAAATGGGGCGAGCATGGCAGAGAGATACTGTTGCTTTTATTAAGTCTTCTAGAACAGTTTCTCTTTTTAATGTATAAATGTGTAAGTTTAGTTATAAGCTTTTTTTTAAAAAAAAAAAAAAAAAAAGGAAAAAAGAAAGAGCAAGGGCTTCAAAACCAGGTAGACCAGATTTTAACTTTCATCTCCATCACGCCTCTGAGCCTTAGTTTGCTCATGTGTAAGTAAGGACAATAATACCTATTTACCATGGTAGTTGTGAAAATTAGGAATATCATATGTAAGGCATATTGCTTGTCACCTACTAGATACTCCAAATTGTTTAATTGAATGAATGAACAGACAAACGAACAGATAAATTAATACACAAATAAACCTTCAGCTGTGAGGTTAGAATACACAATATAGGTATTCAGTCAGTAACTACATGCCATTGTTATTGCAAGTTACTTCTTTGATATATGTGATGAAAGAGCATATAAGCACTAAGGCTATACAATTTAATAGATGTGGTTCTGAATTTTGTCACTCACTGTGAAACTTTGGGAAAGTTATCTGATATTTAAGTCTCCACTTTTTCACCTGTAACATATTTATAGTAGTTTTGTTAAAAACAAAGTTGTTACTGCTACCTGGTCTTTAAGAAAAAAACAAAAAAGCAAAGTTGATGTTATAATTAAATAAGGTGTTCCTTTGTAAGCACTGTGCCTGGAGCAAGATACAAGTTCAAATAAGTAGTGGCTGTTGCTAATAATACTAATAACTCATAAATATAAAATAGTGACATTAAAGCTTTTATTATGTAACAGTGAGTGGAAAGATTTAAAATTCTATGTGCATCATGATAACAGTGATGTAAAACTTGCCATACTTACGGATAAAAACTGGAAGGGAATGACAAAAAAAGATAAACTAACGTTTTTTAGAGTGGTAGGATTATTAGTGATTTCTTTAAAAAGTATTTTCTTTGTTGTTAAATTGTGTATATTCTAAATCCAAGCTGGATAGGGGAGAAGAATGAAAAGATACCTTGTGTATCTAACTTGAGTTAGAATTCTAGCCCCACTTGCTTTGTAGCTGTTTCATTTTAGAAAATTATTTAACTTCTCTGGGTTTTGTTATTTCTATATTCAGATGAGGAAACATCTTAAATATAGAAGTAACAAAATCCAGAGAAGTTAAATAATTTTTCACCTCCCAGATGGAGTTTAAATGCACAAGTAAAGATAAATACACTTAATTTAAATGTGAAAGTTAAATGAGCTAATAGGTTTATAAAGCTTAAAGTGATATATACAAATATTATCACTGAGATATTCTAATTTCTATTTTTACCTTTATTTCTTTAAACAGACCTCAGAGAGCGAAGATGAGATTCTGGGCCAAAGGGAAACAAGGGGAGAAGAAGATTGCCAGAGTGAAACCTACAACCCAGTCAGAGGTTTTGCCACTCTCTGCAGGCTCAGATGTGATTCCAGCTCATCAGTTTCCAGATGGTAAAAGTGACCAAAGGGTGGAGCTTGTGGTCATAATTTCTGTTGCCAGTCCTGTAGTATTCATAATGTCAATCCTGTTGCCTGGATGTTCTAATGAGATAGGATCAGCATTGTCAAATCCTTCCTTAACTTAAAAATAAAGTTACATTTTTCCTGCAGAAGAAGTTCCCATAAAATGTGTCACAAAACAGTGAAGCAGCACCCACCTCAAAAATGATTATGTATGTAGGTTAGCCTTAGTTTTCTAAACTATAAAAATGTAGACATCATTCATTCATTTAACAAATACACATTACTGGTTATAACTAATAGCAGCTAATATCTGAGTGCTTCTACGTGCAAGGCATTGTGGTAAGCATGTTATGGTTATTAACTCAGTTGATCACAACAATTTTTTTGAAAGTTGGTACGATTATTATTCCCAATTTATGGATGAGAAAACTCAGGCACAGAGAAGTTATTTATTAGGGCAGGCATGATGGCTCACTCCTATAATCCCAGCACTTTAGGAGGCTGAGGTGGGCAGATCACTTGAGTCCAGGAGTTCAAGACCAGCCTGGGCAACATAGTGAAACCACATCTCTACAAAAAAATATAACAATTAGCCAGGCATGGAGGCTTGTGCCTGTAGTCCCAGCTACTTGGGAGGCTAAGGTAGGAGTATAACTTAAGTCTGGGAAGTTGAGGCTATAGTGAGCCATGATCATACCACTGCACTTCAGCCTGGGAAACAGAGTGAGACTGTCTCAAAGAAAGAGAGAGAGAGAAGAAAAGAAAGAAGTCATTTATTTATGTACGTATAGTAGCTAGAAGAGCTAAGAGTTGGATTCAGGCAGTCCTGCTCCAGCGTCCACAGTCTTAATCACTGTGTTGTATATTAAGTACTTGCTGTATTTCAGTACCTACCAGATACCTGAGACTTTATAATATAGCTCTTATTTTTCAGTTTTAGCAACGAGGTCTCACTGTGTTGCTTAGACTGGAGTGGTGTGATCATACCTCACTGAAACTTCTAACTTCTGGGCTCAATCTGTCCTCCTACCTTGGCCTCCTCCCAAAATTCTGGGTTTATAGCCATGAGCCACCATGCCCAGTACCATAGCTCTTATTTTAACTTTCTGGGCATGCACCATAACACATATGAGAAGTACCCAATAGTTAGTTCATCTATTTAGAAAACTGACCTCTCTAAATGGGAAAATTACTTACTCTCCAAGTTATCCTAATGTTAGAAGATTGCCCCTTCTTCTCAAACCCTTTTCTCGTGCCTGAGAGTTTTTAGCTACTATGCAAAGATACCAACTGTCTTCAACAGGGATGTACATCAGAGGTGGGGGTATATGGTAACATGGGTGAAATACCAGCATTGACTAAAATAGAGGTCCTCTGAAGAAAGCCTTAGTAAGGATAGAACAGACCCAGTTACAATAAGAAAGCAAAATCTTCTCATATCTGGGATAGAATAGAGAAGGAGGAAAGATCATTCGGCTTCCCAGAGGGATGGACGGACTTGAGCTCTGGATGCCAGAGGAAAGGATGGTAGAGATGTACTTAGACCCCTGTGTTTTTGTATTTTATTGATTCGCTTCTAGCAGTTGACAAATGGATGTGGATAAAACCAATAATAAATTAAGTGAACACTATAGGTTTGGGAAACAGGGATTCCCTACTGTTGAGTGACTAAAGTGATCAATTTCTTATATCTTGTCTGGTCGACAGTAGTCATTCTAAATTTTTTATTTCCCACAATTATATTCTTTGCTGCTAATTCTTAAGAAAGAAGTATAAACTCTAATTGAAAATTCATATTATACACAGACTTTGTGTGTTTGTTTCATAGTGACACATGTATAAATGTTAGGATTATAGCTTTTTATTTATGTTTGGCAAAAATTATTAAGATAGCCCTTGTTTTTGATGCTAATATGTGATTATGGATAATTTCTTTGGTAAACATTATTTTATTAATAAAGTTACTGACTTTGCTAAATGAAATAGATACTTAATGTATCTAAGCTGTATAGTAGAATTAAAATCAGTTGATGTATGTTTGAATATAGTTATATCCTGTATCTTTATACTCTACTCTCATGTCATAACTGAGGTTGAGTTTGTCTCAATTCCTGCCTGAGGTGGTATTTAGCATGTAGGGGGCTACTTTTTTCCTTTATTATCAGAGTTAGTTTAGATAGAATCACGATTTATCATTGGACAGAGGGTGAAGACCATACACATTGGGAAGACAAGCACATGTGAAATGAGAGACGGCCAACATTCTTATTGAGCTCCAGATAGGGCTTCGGCAAATCTAGTCTAGTTCTAAATTGTAATGGGCTACATGGAATCTAACTTCTCTGATGTGAACATTTGTAGTGAAAAATTATAGAGAAAATAAATTGATAATTATTTGGGGGATGTTTAAGAAAATCCTAAATGCTAACAAGGGCCAAGCAGAAGTAAGCCAGTTGAGTTACTTGGCACCCTAGCAGGTTGCCAATAATCACCAAATGCTATCACGGAAGTATTCCAGGACTTTAGACCATAGGAAAGGAAAAATACTAAGTATCAAACTCTAATGGTTTATTGGACTTGTATATAGCTATACATGTTGTTTCAAACGTGTAGCAAAGCTGTTACTTTGTTAACAGTGAGTATTTAATATGCTAGTATGGTTTTGTATTCTCTTCTTTTCTTTGGGACTGAGATCTTTGGGATCTAACTTGATGTCCTGCAAGGCATTTCTATCCAGGTTTT
Source organism: Cebus imitator (assembly GCF_001604975.1). Lineage (NCBI taxonomy): Eukaryota > Metazoa > Chordata > Mammalia > Primates > Cebidae > Cebus > Cebus imitator. The sequence goes on from NW_016107518.1 coordinate 3,003,932, forward strand.
TAATACCAGACTTTACCTTCTTGGGAGATATGATATCATTTCCCTTTGAAAAGTGGTACTTTTTAAATACATTTTCTGTACAAATGTGGTATCTGGATTTACTGCTTAGCTGTCTGACCTAAAACATCAATGTTTGTTTTTCATATACTTGCATGTTTCCTTCAGTGACTTACTAAAGGAACATTAAAAAGAAAGATGTGAAGATTATTAACATATTTACTAAATATGTCTTTTTGGGTCTTCTACCTTGAATTATAGAATTAACTCAGTATCACCCAACACCTCCTTTGAGCCCAGAACTGCCTGGCAGTTGCCAGAAGGAGTTCAAAGAGAACAAAGAACCTTCTCCAAAGGCTAAGCGCAAGCGAAGTGTGAAGATTAGCAACGTGCCTTTGGATTCTATGCATTGGCAAAATGACTCTGTCCAGATCATAGCAAGTGTCAGTGATTTAAAAAGCATGGATGAATTTCTTCTGAAAAAGGTACACTTTATTTGCCAAGTTAGGCCCATGAGCCACTCTATCTATGGAATGCTTGTGTGTATCAGGATATACCCTCTAGATATCAAGGTTGTATATGCTTCCGTGCTTTAGATGGTCTGTTATTTACCAGAAGTGTGCAAATAATAGGATATATGTTAGTCAGACTGGGTAGACAGGATTTAAGGTTGTAGGCTTTAGTAGTGACTTAATTTTACTAAAATTGTCATATTTCATATGGGAAAGTGCAGCTTGTTGCACAAGGGAGTTGTTTCTCTTGTAACAGAACTATAGAATCATACAGTATTAGAAGGGACCTCAGAAATCATCAAGTAGTAATTATAGTTTGAGTATCTGGTCGTACTTTTGCCTGGGTCCTATGATAGCCTGTGGCTTGCACTTTGAGGACAGTAATTGTGGAAGAGACAATACATGCCTACTGTTGCATTTACCTCTTTTCAGTTCGTTGATTATGTACTAAAACTAGTTTTGTGATTCCCAGGTGAATGACCTGGATAATGAAGACAGCAAGAAGGATACATTAGTGGATGTTGTATTTAAAAAAGCCCTGAAAGAATTTCGGCAGAATATCTTTAGCTTTTATTCATCTGCATTGGCGGTGAGTTGGACTGTGTTAGGAGATATTTAGTAGTTCAACATATGAAAAATTTGACGGTGCTATAGAAGGTAATAACAAAACTCATCTCAAAAAGAGATTTCTCCAGTTCCTTGTTTTTGTTTTAGAGATAGACAAGGAAAAATGTACTGAATGATGTCAGATTAAAAACTCCCTTGAATTTCCTCGAGTAGCTTTGTCCCACCTTATAGCTGTTTTTTTCATCTTTTAAGATACTGACTTCAGATATCCTGGGTATGATTCTGTTTTGCCCTGTGACTTCATAATCCTTTTAGCTCTATTGCTAGGCTCTAATGTCTATTTTTCCCCTGTGAGGACTCCATATGTTTTCTTTCAGTAGAATTAGGGCAGTTAGTTTATGGTCACTGATTGCTTTCTTTCTTTTTTTTTTTT
>NW_016107518.1:3005522-3006868 GCF_001604975.1 Cebus imitator
GTGCGCAATCTCTGCTCACTGCAATCTCCACCTCCCAGGTTCAAGCAATTCTCCTGCCTCAGCCTCCCAAGTAGCCAGGACTACAGGTGGGGGCCACCACACCCACCTAATTTTTGTATTTTTTACTAGAGACAGGGTTTCACCATGTTGGCCAGGATGATTTTGATCTCTTGACCTCGTGATCTGCCTGCCTCGGCCTCCCAAAGTGCTGGGATTACAGGCGTGAGCCACCACGCCTGGCCAAGGTCACTGACTTCTACGTATCAGTTTATTATCACTTTGAGATTTACCTTATACCATACTTTCATGTGATACTGGTCATGTTTTAAGAAATTTATTTTTTGTGTGTGCAATTAATGCTTTGGTCTATAGAAGCATTAGTGTTTTTGAATTATATTCAGTAAAAGAATTCATGCTTTATTGGCTTTTCATCGTTCAATATATTCTTTAATTCATTGTGAAGAGAAAAATCAGGAAAAAATTTTAATTTATACCCTACTTTTATATTTCTCTCAGGGTAAGTTTTTTTTTGCTGTGTAAAAACAGGTACCATACAGTCTGTGAGAGCAGGAATTTAAAAACTATAGTAAAGAAGTAATCAGTTCTTGACAAATTACGAGATTTGTTGAGGGACATGTGGTTGTCCATATTTTTTTAATTCTTCTCAGTTACTTAACATTCTCATCTCTTTCTCTGCTCCATACCTGTATTCCCTAGTTCATGGGCTCAGTGATATTGAATGCTCTAGTGCACTTTGGATCACGTAGGAAGAGTCAACATTATGAAGTAGAGCTTAATAGTGGTTTTCTAACCTGGGATTGAAAAAGTTCAACCTCTGAATCTGAAGAGGTGAAAAAGGAATACATTCTAAATATGTGTTGTTGTTGTTGTTGTTGTTGTTGTTGTTTTAAGAGACGGAGTCTCGCTCTGTCGCCCAGGCTGGAATGCAGTGGTGTCGTCTCAGCTGGCTGCAACCTCTACCTCCTGGGTTCAAGCGATTCTCCTGCCTCAGCCTTCCAAGTAGCTGGGACTACAGGCATGCGCCATCACGGCTGGCTAATTATTGCATTTTTAGTAGAGACGGGGTTTCACCTTGTTGGCCACACTGGTCTTGAACTCCTAACCTCAAGTGATCCACCCGCCTTGACCTCCCAAAGTGCTGGGGTGAGTTACCGCACCTGGCCTTGTATGTAATATTTTTTGATCATTTAAAAGCTTATGTTGGCAGGTCGCAGTGGCTCACGACTATAATCCCAGCACTTTGGGAGGGCAGGGCAGATGGATCATGAGAGCAGGAGTTCGAGGCCAACCTGACCAACATGGTGAAACCCCGTCTCTACTAAAAA
>NW_016107518.1:3008231-3020931 GCF_001604975.1 Cebus imitator
GCCTGTAATCCCAGCTACTTAGGAGGCTGAGGCAGGAGAATCTCTTGAACCTGGGAGGCAGAGGTTGTAGTGAGCCAAGATCGCACCATTGCACTTCACCCTGGGTGAAGAGTAAGGCTCCGTCTCAAAAAAAGAAAGAAGGAAAAAAAAAAAAAGCTTGTTTTTCTTTCTTAAAAAAAATTCCAGATCTCATTTAAATAAAAGAAATTCTATTTCATTTCCTTGCAAATAATATGATTTTACTCTGGGTGTGTCACTCTTCTTTGGAAAAATAAATTGGTTACTTAATATATCCTTAGGCAAAGATTGAAATATTCATTCTTTCAATTTTAGAGTAGAACCAGCTAAACAAGGTTCATTTCTCGGAAGGTAAGTAATTAAGAGGGATGCAAATAACTTTTATAGCTACATAAAATTAAAAAGCCACGCTTAGAGGAGAAATTCACAAGACTTCCTCAAATTATTACAGTTAGATTATTTACTAAAATTTATCATGTTTTGTTCTGCATTCATCCCATACCAGAATGGGAGTTTACAAATACTGCATTATCTTATGGGTATGCTCCTTAGAAATTGTATCAGGATCCTAATCTTTATTCTAAATACTACTCATTACAAGTGTATACAAAACTTTGTATTTTAAGAGCTTCTTTATAAAACCATACATTTTTTCTCTTATTGCTTATAGATGGATGATGGGAAAAGCATACGGTATAAAGACCTCTATGCACTATTTGAACAGATTCTGGAAAAGACGATGAGGCTTGAGCAGCGTGATTCACTGGGTGAATCTCCAGTGAGAGTTTGGGTCAACACTTTTAAAGTGTTTTTAGATGAATATATGAATGAATTCAAGACTTCAGATTGCATAGCCACGAAGGTAAATGTGGTATATTTTAATTACTAAAAGTATTTAATTATGAATTCTTTTAAGAGTTTTTGGGACATCTTGTATTTGAGAAAAACATTACAGAGAACATGTCAACTCAGTGCTACTTTAGATCCTCCACACATCATTCTATTTTATAATATATCAGACCATGTTTTCTAAACCATATTTTCTGTAATCAATATATTTTTCACTGAGTTCTGCCCTTCAGATTATATGCTTAGCTTTAACAGAGATCAGGGACAAGGGGCACTGGGTCATGCTTGTAATCCCAGCACTTTGGGAGAGTGGGCAGGTAACTTGAGATCAGGAGTTCAAGACCAGCCTGGCCAACATGGAAAAACCCCATCTCCACTAATATACAAAAATTAGCCAGTCATGGTGGTGGGCACCTGTAATTCCAGCTACTCAGGAGGCTGAAGCAGGAGAGTCACTCGAACCCAAGAAGCAGAGGTTGTAGTTAGCCAAGATCATGCCACTGCACTCAGCCTGGGTGGCAAAGCAAGACTCTGTTGTATTATCCAGTGGCCTCATTATAAGAACCTACAAATAGGGCCGGGCGCGGTGGCTCAAGCCTGTAATCCCAGCACTTTGGGAGGCCGAGGCGGGTGGATCACGAGGTCAAGAGATCGAGACCATCCTGGTCAACATGGTGAAACCCCGTCTCTACTAAAAATACAAAAAATTAGCTGGGCATGGTGGCGTGTGCCTGTAATCCCAGCTACTCAGGAGGCTGAGGCAGGAGAATTGCCTGAACCCAGGAGGCGGAGGTTGCGGTGAGCCGAGATCGCGCCATTGCACACCAACCTGGGTAACAAGAGCGAAACCCCGTCTCAAAAAAAAAAAAACAACAACAACAACAACAAAGAACCTACAAATTATATTTATTCTTGAATTAGGTTTTAAGAAATATGTGTTTTGGGAACTCTGTATAATAATAATAACCTTTTTACTTTGAGTGCCTCTTATGGCCTGAGAATTGTACTTGATGTTGGATATTTTATTTAATTCTTGCTTCAGCCTTATTAAATAACTTTTATAAAATCCATATTACAGAAGAGACATCAGGCTTAGACAAAGTTATCAATGTGTGTGTGTGTGTGTTTTTTTTTTCACTAGTACCCCAGATGAAATAAGTAGGTACCTACTCACATCAGGAATATCATCAATATTTTGTATTGATTATGTTCCATTTAGTTATTCTACCTTATGTGTATTTAGATTTGCAAACCCTCTTCAGTCCCATTTTTGACGTTGTCAGATATAAACAACTTCTGGAAAGTTCTTCAGTTCTACATCGAGGTTAAGGTCTTTATTTTATGCTGAGGAAGATTCTTAGTAGGCTTGTACTGCCTTTGTTTATAATTATGTTTAATTATAAAGTCCGGCAATTATGTTTTACCGGACTTTAAAACTTTTTTCTCACATTTGCTTATTAGCACTACACAGTTCCTCTTGGAGAATAAAGAGATGCCTGTTCTGTTACCTGTTGAGCAAGTATCTTAACATTTGCAATGAAGTAAGAAAGTATATTAGTCTTTGTCATCACAATTTCTGTATTTTTCCTGTCCCTGTCAGGTGCCAAAAACAGAAAGAAAGAAAAGAAGGAAAAAGGAAACTGATTTGGTAAGTTATAATCTGTTTTTTAAATTTAAAAAGTATGTTTTCAGATCAGTGGTCTTAGGTATGTCATACATTACTTATGTGGATGTACTTATGAAATAAGTTCATCAGGTATCCGGGCGATAATCATATTTATACCTTTGCAAAAATTGAGAATGATCAAATGTGACTGGACTTGGTATCAATGATAGCTTCCTAAAATGGCAGAAAACTGAAATTGTTTACTCATGAAAGGTAAAATATGATTTCTTTTCAGAACTGGGGGTAGGGAAGGAGCTCTTCAGCAGTTTTCTCTTCCTTCTAAAGGAAGAGATTTTACAGTTATAAATGCTTTTGATTCAAAAGACATTTCTGAAGGCATCTGAACAAATTTACTGTTCATGTTCATATAAGCACACAATATATACAGTCACACTTTTTCACACTGACAGATGTATGAAGTTCTTTGTTGAAGAGGGCTTTGTAAAAGCAAAAGACTGAAAACAACCTAAATATATAGGGAAATCATTAAATAAATTAGATACATCTATATGCTATATATCCAATATATGATGTCATCATGTATACATCATATATACAGTATATACCATATATAATACAATAGGTAACATATATACTATATATATCACATATATATTGTGTGGTTTATGATAATTTCTGCAATTACAAGGATGAATTAAGCCCTTGAGGTATACATAATCAACAAGTGAAGGCAGTAAAAGTTTTTTAAATTATTACTGTCAGGTATGATAAATATTATAGTAGGAATAGCACAAAGTGCTGTTGGATACGGAAAGAGGGAATGAAGGAAGCTTTACAGAAGAAAAAATACTTTTGCTAATTCTTGACAAGTGAGTAGGGGTTTAGACAGGCAATATCTATCTGGCCAATGGCAAAAAGAGTACGTACAAATGTGTGTGAATGAAGAACCTGGTATGTTGAGCCAATTGCTTTCATTGGCTCATGTGTTGTGTGTTTATATGGAGGTGTTTGAAACAGAAGGTAGGAGTCTGATCAAGACTCTACTTTCAAAATATTTTGAATACCTTAGCATTTCACATCACCTCCACTGCTATCACAACAGTCCAATGAACTATGAACAGTCTCATACTGGTCTACTTTCTTATACTCTTCTCCCCCAGTAGTTCTGTACATCACAGCCATAGGTACTTTTTTAAAAATAAAAATCATATCCTTTACTCAGAGCTGTTTAGTGATTTCCAGTGTTTCTCAGAATGAAACCCAAAGTTCTTATCATGCCTACAAGGCTTGACATGATCTTTAGCGTGACTGCCTCTCTAAGCTTCATTTCCTCCTACTCTCTCCCGATTCCTTCTGTTTCAGCTACGTTTGCTCCTGTCACTTCCCACTTCCCCTCCTCCTATCTTGTTTACTTTCTCCTGGAAACTTTAAACTTTAGGGCCGACAAAACCTGATTTCAACCTTGCCAATTGCACATTCTAGTTGTAGAATATTTATCGTCTACCTTACTAACATTCAGGATTATAAATCATCCCCTCCTGCTTGTAAACAAAATTCTGAAATCTTTTAGATCCTTACTTGTAGCTTTTCCACTGTTTGTGTTAGAAGTGTGATCTGACCATTTATAGATTATCTGCCTATTGCAAAGTATCTGCCTTTTCACAAGTACAGAATCTTGAAAGTAGTATACCTGACTCCTTAGCCTGGTTAGCTCCGGTTCTCCAAGAGGATTTTCTCATTGAGAAACATTGGACAACTGAAGCTCTGAGTCTCAATGTCCTCATCTATAAAGCAGGAATAATGCCACCCACCACTGACATTTTTTGTGAAATTAAATGAGATTGTATACAAAGGAAAAGGTAGGGAAGGCAGAGAACCTATTACTAACAGGTGTGTTTAGGCACTTTATACACTTTAAGCCTTAAAAGAGTAGTTATTCATGTCAACAAGGGAAAGAACAGAAAGAATAAATTTATTCAACATCTATTTTATTATAATTCAGGGACTGTAACAAGTGCAATTCATAGAAAGAAATGTCTAGAAATACACAAATGTTTATCTTGTTAGCAGTCAAATTAAAATGAAGCAATAGTCATTTTCTACTTTTTCCATCAATGAACAAAGCTCAAAATAAATTAATAACCTAGAGTTTGGAAACATAAGACAAATTTTTCAACACTACAAATGGAGGTGTAATCTGCATAACCTTGGACAGTGTACTTTAGCAGTGACATATTAAAAACCTTAAAAATGTTAAAGAAAACAAAATAAAAACTGATCCAGCAATATGGTATCTAAGAATTTGTTCAGAAGGCATATCAATCACACTTTTTCACACTGACATGCTGACATGTATGAGATTCTTTATTGAAAAAGAGTTTGTAATAGCAGAAGACTGAAAACAATGTAAATAGATAGGGAAATGATTAAATAAATTAGATATATCTATATAATAAGATATTGCTTAGCATTAAAGGAAAAAAGGACATTCACCAGTATGTTTAGTTAAGTAAAAAGTACAAGTGCTGGCCAGGCACAGTGGCTCACACTTGTAATCCCAGCACTTTGGGAAGCTCAGGTGGGCAGATCGCCTGAAGCCCAGGAATTCGAGACCAGCCTGGCCAATATTGTGAAACCCCATTTCTAATAAAAATACAAAAAAATTAGCTGGGTATGGTGGAGGGTGCATGTAATCCAGACTATTTGGGAGGCTGAGGCAGCTTGAACCGGGAGGTGGAGGTTGCAGTGAGCCAAGATCGTGTCTCTGCACTCCAGCCTGGGCGACGGAGCGAGACTAAGGCGAGAAAGATCTCAAAAGGCAGCTCCTGCCCTGCAGTTCCCCCCCGCTCCCATTCCATAGTCTGGTATTCAGATCACTAGCTTAATATTTCTTGACTTGAATATTCTTATATTTTAGGCATATTCTATAAACTTGTTGTTTCTTGGAAAGTTTTGTAAAATTATTCTGGCCATTCTTAATTTTACTCTGAAAGTGATCATCTTTGTATATAACAGTTCAGATAAGAAAATTAAAGTTACTTTTACTGAGTTAAAAAAAAAAAAAGCCTGTCTCAAAAAAAGAAAAAAAAAGTACACGGGCTAAACACTGTATAGAAAGCTACTATTTGTATATATTTTTAAAAATTTTAAAAATATTTTTATATCTGTACTCATACACAGACATATACACACATATAAAATATCTGAGAGCATACTGATAGTGATTATTTCTGGAAAGAGGAGCTAGACAGAGACAGCTAGGGTACAGAGATAGGAAAAAGACTTATTTTGCTTTGTGTACCTTTTGATCAGGGGTTTATATTATATCCATTCAGAATAAAGTAATTTTTAAATTGACATATATTTTACATATTTTAGGGGTACAAGTGAGTATTTGTTACATGCAGAGAATGTGTAATGATCAAGTCAGGATATTTGGGGAATTTATCACCTTGAGTATGTATCATTTTTGTGTGTTGGGAACATTTCAAGACCTCTCCTACCTATGGAATAAAGTAATTTTTAAAATTTTAATGAAAATTTTAAATGAAAACTTTAATATTAGAGTTTAGTAGAGGAAAATAGTGTTTGTGTGATTTATAATTTATAACTGTGAGATAAGATGTTGTTATCTGGGAATATTTGAGATACCATAGAGCAAGGCCACATTATGAAACTAGGATGGATGTTTTCAGGATATTCTGAGTGGAATTATGTTGTTACATTGTTTATAGTAGATTTATTAACACAATTTTTAATTCCTTTAGATTCTTTTTCTTTATACTACTAGGGTTTTTGTCTTTCTTAGATAAGTTATTTACATAATTATTACTTTTTTTTAACTTTTTTCCATGTCGTCCTTTTTTCATTCTCTCTCTCTCTCTCTCTCTCTCTCTCTCTCTCTCTCTCCCTCTCTCCCCCCTCTCCCTTTCTTTCCCTCTCTCCCTCCCTTCCTTCCTTTCTTCTCTCTCTCCTTTCTTTCCTTCCTTTTCTTCCTTTCCTTCCTTTCTTTCTTTCGACTAGGTCTTACTCTGTTACCCAGCCTTAAGTGCAGCGGCATGATGACAGTTAACTCCAGCCTCAACCTCTTGGGCCAAGCAGTCCTCTCATTTTAGCCTCCTGAGTGGCTGGGACCACACACATACCCATCATGCCTAGCTAAATGTTTTTTCAGTTTTTGTAGAGATGGGGGTCTCACCGTGTTGCCCAGTCTGGTCTCAGACTCCTGGGCTCAAGTGATTCCCCTGCCCCAGCCTCCCAAAGTGCTGGGATTAGAGGCATGAGCCACCACACCTGGCCTAGTACATTTATTATTTCATTTTTTTCTTACAAAAATATTTAATTATTCTTGAACTTATTTTAGTCTCAAGATCAAGTTAGGGACCAAGGCATCAAGAGTGTGCTAGGGATCACGCTCTTTTTCTTTAATAGTATATCAGTTGCCTGCCCGCTGTTGAATGATAATATTTCTTTTTCACTGGTTTAAAATACCATTTTGTTTTATTATACTTTAAGTTCTGGGTACATGTGCAGATCGTGCAGGATTGTTACATAGGCATACACGTGCCATGGTGGTTTGCTGCATCCATCCCCCTGTCACCTACATTAGGTATTTCTCCTAATGTTATCTCTCCCCAGTCCCCTCACCCCCTGCTATACCTCCCCTAATGTAGGTGGGATAGCAGCCCAACAGGTCCAGCAGGCCCTGGTGTGTGATGTTCCCCTCCCTGTGTCCGTGTGTTCTCATTGTTTAACATTCACTTATGAGTGAGAACATGTAGTTGGTTTTCTGTTCTTGTGTCAGTTTGCTGAGAATGATGGTTTCCAGCTTCATCCATGTCCCTGCAAAGGATATGAACTCATCCTTTTTTATGGCTGCATAGTATTCCATGGTGTATATGTGCCACATTTTCTTTATCCAGTCTATCATTGATGGACATTTGGGTTGGTTCCAAGTCTTTGCTATTGTAAACAGTGCTGCAATGAACATACGTGTGCATGTGTCTTTATAATAGAACGATTTATAATCCTTTGGGCATATGCCCAGTAATGGGATTGCTGAGTCAAATGGTGAATACCATTTTTATAGTACAGTTGGCCCAGCACATCCATGGGTTCAACCAACTATGAATTCAAAATATTCAGAAAAAGAAATTCCACAAAGTTCCAAAAAACAAACTTGAATTTGTTGTGCATTGAGTGAATCCAAGCAAATGAAGTGATGTATACGCATTGTATTGGGTATTATAAGTAATCTAGATATACAGTATAGTATATGGAAGGATATGCAGAAATGCCTAAATATGCAAATACTATGCTGTTTTATATAAGGGACTTGAGCATCTGGAGTTTGGTGTCTGCAGGGAGTAGCTGGAACTAATCCCTCACAGCTACTGAGAGGCAATTGTATACTCATATCTTAATGTATTTGGATTTAATTTTTTAGTTTCTCTTTTTATTCATTGATATGTTTATTCTTAACGCCAGTACCAAATCTCTTAAATTACTTTTTATTTTATCAAATACATATATACAGGTATACCCCTATATACACATGACTCTAAAACATCTTGTAGGCTATTGTTGCATATTTTCCAGCATTCCTAGAAATAATTACTATTTCCTAAACATATTCTTTTTTTTTAATGTCTTTGCTCAGTTCTATATATTCATCTCTGATACCCTCCTCTGTGACATCTTTTTTTCTATAGAACCATTTAGTTACTCCTTTCTTTGTGCTTCCACTGTGCTTTGGAATTTTTACCACCCACTATCTCTAATATATACTTTCTTTTTTTTTTTTCTTTATTTCTTTTTCCTCCATCACCTGAAGCATCTTATATATACTTTCAAAATCAGTGCTTGAGGTCTCAATTTCTTGATTCCCATCTTAGCCAGCAGGACAGAAAAAAGTACAAGAGAGCCCATTACATTAGGCATGACTTGGAAGTGTCACTCATGTTCACATTTCATTATTCAGAGCTACTTATGTGGCTATTCATAAATGCAAAAGAAGCTGGGAAGTAATTTTAGTTAGATTATCACATTCCCAGATAGACCTTGGGAAATCTGTATTTAAAGAAGAGAGAATTGGTGTTACTAGACAGTTAGCATTCTTTTCTATAACCAAGTGCTCATGCCAGTTCCTGACATATAGTAAGTGTCTATAAATGTTTAATTTAATGAGTAAATGCTGAGTGATTTGGAAGGGTTTCATGGTCCCTTCTATGCTACTGCCCAGCCTTATTTTTCACTACTCTCTACCATCTTGTCCTAGCAGCAGTAATTGTCTGACTGTCCTGGATCAGTTCTTTTTGTTTCATTTTGTTATTTCCCTTCCTTCCTTTCCCTCCCGTCCCCTTCTTTTTGTTTGACATAATTGCAACATTATAGAAAAGTTGCAAGAGAATTACAAAGAAACCTGTATGCCTTAACCCAGTTGTATTTAGATTTCACCATTTGTCCCAGTATTGTTCCTTTCTAACAAGAAATTTGTTACACTTAATTGTTATGCCTTTTAAATCTCTTTTAATCAAGAACAGTTCCTTAGCCTTTTTAGTTTTCATGACATTAGCATTGTTGAAGAACATAAGTCAGTTATTTTATAGCATGTTTTTCCATTTGAGTTTGTCTTATATTTCTTCGTGATTTGATTTAGGTTATGCATTTTTGGCAGAATTCTAAAGATGTTCCCTCCAAGGTTCTTCTAACCTGGCTATTCATTCACACATAATCTGGGTACTGCCGTGAAGGGAATTCCGCAGATGGAATTAAGATTGCTAATCAACTCACTTTAACATAACAGTTTATTTTGGATTATGCAGATGAACCCAGTATAAGAGGAAGGCAGAAGAGTCAATCAGAGAGATGAGGTAGAAGACGATGCAGGAGACATAGGTAGAAGTAGTCAGAGAAATACGAAGCATGAGAGGGACTCAGCCCTATTTTGCTGTCCCTGAAGATGGAGAAAGGAGGGTTTTGAGCAAGGAAATGTGAGTAGTCTCTAGAGCCTGAGAATAACTAGCAGCTAATAGTCAGCAAGGAAATAGGACCTCAGTCCAGCAACCACGTGGAACTGAATTCTACCAACAATCTGAATGAGATTGAAAGCAGATTGTTCCACAGAGCATCCAGAAGGGCACACACCCCTGTCAATATCTGATTTTCACCTGGTGAGACTACAAGTCTCTGACTCTGAGAAGTGTCAGATTTCTAGCTCAGTGAACTGTGAGATAATAAATGATAACTGTTGTTTTAAGCCACTGAATTTATGGTAATTTGTGGCAGCAGCAATAGAAAACTAATACAGTAGCTATACACAGAAATCTATTTCACAACTGGCTAACATTCCTTACTGGACTGTTAGGTCTCTTCTAGTCTTCTACAATTACAAACAGTGACACAATGAACTGTATATATTTGTGTGTGTGATGGATTCCTAGAATTGAAATTATTGGGTCATAGGGTGAATGCATTTGTTATTTTGATAAATACTGCTTTATTTCCCTGTAATAGAGGTAGTTTCATTTTGTAGTTTGTATCTCTACACAGTTTTAATTTGCTTTTCTCATACTTTCAGTGAGATTGAATGTATTTTCTTATGCTTAAGTACCATTTGCTTTTTTTATGTTTTTGTTCATTACCCATTTTGCTTTTGGCTTTGATCTTTTCCTTCTCAATTAGTAGCAACTCTGTATATTAGAGAGATTACCCTTTGTCTTTGATATAATTTGAGAATATGTTTTCCCTGTTTGTCAGTTGTCTTTTCACTTGGCTTATTATGTTTTTTTGTCATGTGTCAGACTTCTATGAAATTAAACTTATAAATATATATTTTTTTCATAGCTTCTGAATTTTGAGTCATAGTTAGACTTTCCCCACTTCACGGTTATACAGGAATTCTCAGTGTTTTCTTCTAATAATTTAGTGTTCACATTTTTTACATTTAAATTCCAATCTTTATGGATTCGTCCTGGTGTGCAGTGTGAGTTATAAATCTAATTTTGCCTCTTATCAGTGGTTACCAACATCATTTATTTTTAAAGTCAATTTTTACTTACTCACTTTGAGATGTCACCCTTTTTACAGTCTAAATTTCCCATTATGCTTGGATCTTTTTTTATACTGTTTCGTTAGTTGATCTAAATAGTCATGAGTCATTCCAACTATTTGATTGTCTTAATTCGAGGAGAAAAAGATCTATTAGTAATTCTATATTCCTTCATTTTCCACTTTTATATCTATATTAAGCTAGATTTTCTTAATATATTTCAAACTAAACTACATGTTAGAACAGATTGAGTACAGAAGTAGATGTGAGAATCCAGGTGTCTTTTATTAATCCAGACATTAAAGAAATTTACAAAAATGGAAAACAATACCCCTTAGCTACTATTTTTTTTTTTTTTGCTTTAAAGGTATAGTTTTTAATTAAAATGTTATGTTCATGTATAATATGTTTATTGTCAATTTTAAATAAATTAATGAATATATACTTTAAATTTTTTTCGGTTTTCTTGTTAGCATAGTAATATCAACAAGTATAATTCATGTAAACAAAAGTTCTCTGAGGTCATCAGTAATTTTCAACTGTAAAAGTTGCCTGAGATTACAAAAAATATATATTTTAGCCAGGTACAGTGGTTCGTGCCTATAATCTCAGGACTTTGGGAGTTGGAGGCAGGCTGATAACTTGAGATCAGGAGTTCAAGATCAGCCCAGCCAACATAGTAAAACCCCATCTCTAATTTAAAAATATATATATATATATATATATATAAATTATTCAGGCACAGTGGCAGGAGCCTGTAACCCCACTATTTGGGAGGCAAAAGCAGGAGAATCAGCTGAACCTGGGAGGCGGAGGCTGCAGTGAGATGATACCGCGCCACTGCACTCCAGCCTAGGCGACAGAGTAAGACTATGTCTCAAGAAAAAAAATAAAAATAAAAAAAATAAAGAAAACATACTTTAACAACTGCTGCTTTTAATGTAACATTAGAGTCATATAAGACACCTGTTATATGTCTGTTGCATTGCTTTCTGTTTTTCATATAATTTGGTCATGTTTATCTAGATTGTTAGCTTTTGGAAAGCAGGAAAAATATATTTTATTTTTACGTTATTTCTCAACAGATCATAATTGTCCCCCTGGAATTAGTGCCTCATGAAGACTTAGCAAGGGATTGAAGGATTCCCCAGTGGCTCACCATGTTAGGGCAGCGTTTACTGTGTTGGCTTTAATATAAATAGCTGAATTTTTTCATTCAGGTTGAAGAACACAATGGTCACATCTTTAAGGCCACCCAATATAGCATCCCTACATACTGTGAATACTGTTCTTCTTTGATATGGATAATGGACCGAGCCTCTGTTTGCAAATGTAAGTATGAGAGCTCTTTGAGGAATATTTTTAACTACTGACATTTCTATTTCCTTGAGTTTTCTTATATCTCCTTTAACATAAAAGAGTTATTTACATGACCTAAATTTTTAGCCTCATCTCTTGCTATACTCTCTTCACCTATTGTTTGTATCTCAACCAGATATTTTGATGTTATTTGGTCACTGAGAGCCTGGTACATGTAATTCACTCTGTCTAAAATGATCTTGTCCCAGATTTTAGTGTGACCTCACATTTCAGTTACTTCATGCCTACACTCACATCTCACCTTCTCAGAGAGCTGTTTTCTACCTCCAGTTTAAATGCCACCTTGTCCCCAAATTCTCTGCTCTCTTTTTGTGTGTGTGTGTGTTTGTTTTTTTGAGATGGAGTCTTGCTCTGTCGCCTAGGCTGGAGTGCAGTGGTGTGATATCATCTCACTGCAACCTCCACTTCCCGAGTTCAAGTGATTGTCCCACCTCAGCCTCCCGAGTAGCTAGGATTACAGGCTCTCGCCACCATGCCTGGCTAATTTTTGTATTTTTAGTAGAGACAGGGTTTTGCCATGTTGGCCAGGCTGGTCTTGAACTCCTGACCTCAGGTGATCTGCCCACCTTGGCCTCCCAAAGTGCTGGGATTATAAGCATGAGCTACTGCATCCAGCACCCCCCGCCCCAAATTCTTTATTCTTTTACTGAGACTTAATAGTCTTTAAAGAACTTATTACCACCCAAAATTAAGTATTTATTTTCAGTCTATGCCTCTAAAATATATGCTCTATTGTCAGGAAGTTTATTTTTCTTTCTTTCTTTTTTTTTTTTTTT
>NW_016107518.1:3020952-3029003 GCF_001604975.1 Cebus imitator
TTTTGAGATGGAATTTCTGTCTTGTCGCCCAGGCTGAAGTGCAGTGGTCCGATCTCAGCTCACTGCAAACTCTGCCTCCCAGATTCAAGTGATTCTCCCACCTCAGCCTCTCGAGTAGCGGGGACTACAGGCGGGCACCGCCATGCCCAGCTGATTTTTTATGTTTTTAGTAGAGATGGGGTTTCACTTGTCAGCCAGAATGGTCTCCAACTCCTGACCTAGTGATCTGCCCACCTTGGCCTCCCAAAGTGCTGGGATTACAGGTGTGAGCCACTCCACCTGTCCTGTCTTTTTTTTTTTTTTTTTTTTAATGCCATCAGTGCCTAAAACACTTATGGCACAGAGTAAGTTTTAATAAATATTTGTTGGTTAAATAGACCTATAGATGGATGGATGGATGGATGGATGGACGGTTGGATGGATGGATAGATAAATGAATGAATTCTTAGATTATAGCCCAAAAGGTACTTTTTCTACTGTAATCCTTTTAACAGAGTAATACAAATCCTATAATGTGAGTAGAGAGTCTTTGTAGATCAACTTGGTTCTGGCTCACAGTGGACCTTTAGCCATGCCTCATCTTATTTTATACATCTACTCTGGTGCTATTATTAGTTTTCCGAAGCTTTGCTTCTACTAGTGGGCTAAAATTGAATGAAGCAAATACTAAGAAAGGACTGGATCCAGTATGACAACAAGTTTGCCATAGCAAAATTGCCAGTATTAGTATATATTCACTTACTCCATGGTTCAACGGCAGTTTTCCTTTTCCTTTATTATCTGTAGTGTAAAAATTATAATGAGTCTGAAAATAGGGAGTAGTTTGAAATGTATTTGACTGTTTAGTGTAAGTATGATTCCTATAGGTTTAGTTTCTTCTGTAACTTAAAGTTAAAATTTGAATAATTTGCTTTTTATGACTATGATGGGCTGGTTTGATTTGATTTTTTGAATTTTTTTATTTTTATTTTTTGAGACAGAGTCTCACTCTGTCACCCAGGCTGGAGTGCAGTGGTGTGGTCTCGGCTCACTGCAGCCTCTGCCCCCTGGGTTCAAGTGATTCTTGTGCCTCAGCCTCCTGAGACTGGGATTACAGGGGCCTGCCACCACGCCTGGCTAGTTTTTGTATTTTTAGTAGAGATAGGGTTTCACCATGTTGGTTAGGCTGGTCTTGAACTCCTGATCTCAAGTGATCCCTCCCCACCTCAGCCTCCCAAAGTGCTGGGATTACAGGCATAAGCCACTGCGCCTGGCCCAGCCTGATTTGATTTTTTTAATAGAATTAACTAACCTTCTTTGTTATTACCCTGATGATTTCACCAGCATAGTGACATGGCCTCCCTTACTCGATTTTGGCCGTGAAAAGCCCACAAGTTATATTTTACAAGCTCAAGAAAGGATATGCAGGTATTGGTACACAGAAGCCAGAGCTGGTATAAGAAAAGGAAATAAGGATACTGTGTTCTCAGTATCCTCCTCTTAATTTGCCTCTTCCTCTTCACCAACTGCCCAGCCACCCTGGGTTATTACTACTCCAACAAATTATTTTAGCTCTGAACCTTTTCTTTATCCCATCTTCCCAATCACAACTGATACTCTTCATGTTCTGGTTCTTCAGAGCTCTGTTCCTAACCTTTAGAGATGATAAATAAGGCCTTTCTTATATCTGATTGTGCTACCCAATTTGCTTTCATTTCAGTAAGGATCTTTGACAGTACTGTCTTCCTTATCTATAGGCATGATTTTTAATAGGCATTTCTGATATTTTAGTGTGTTGTAGAGCATATATGTGATGGAACATGAACACTAATTTGTGAATCAAACCACAAAGATAAGTATCCTGCCGAAATTTGGTGGGGAGTGGTACTGTGTGGCATGGGGCAGGATGAACAGTTTTGAAAGACCAAAAAGCTTTTTTATTGACTATGGCTAGAAATTTTGAGCATGTTTACAACTTCATTATACCCAATAGGATGGGTTTTAAGTTATTTTTAATTATACCATGTACAAAGTATGGATGTCATATTACAGCAGTCTGAGATTTAAAGAAAAAAAGTAGGTCTAAAATAAATTGACAAGTTCTTATTATTGATATGCAAACTTCTAAAAATGCTGCATTCTTCACTTGTTTTTCAGTATGCAAGTATGCTTGCCATAAGAAGTGCTGTCTGAAAACCACAACCAAGTGCTCTAAAAAGGTAAGAAATTACCACCTATCAGTAATAGACCTGTTGGTCTTTTGTGCCTTATGGAAAGAAATTAAGGCCTCTTTGATTGTTTTACAGATGTGTGGTTTTTAAATTTTTTTTTTTTTTTTTTTTTGTGACAGAGTCTCGTTCAGGCGCCAGGCTGGAGTGCAATGGCGCGATCTCAGCTCACTGTAACCTCTGCCTCCCAGGTTCAAGCAATTCCCCTGCCTCAGCCTCTGAGGTAGCTGGGACTACAGATGCACACCACCGCGCCCAGCTAATTTTTTTGTATTTTTAGTAGAGACGGGGTTTCACCATGTTGGCCAGGTTGGTCTCAATCTCTTGACCTCATGATCCGCCCACCTCACCCTCCCAAAGTGCTAGGATTACAGGCTTGAGCCACTGCGCCCGGCCATTTTTTAAACTTTTTGACCACAAATCACAGTAAGAAATATGTTTTATGCCGTGATCCAGTTCACACGTTTGGTGATACATGTTACAAACTGAATTGATTTTCATAGATTATTTTACCATTACTATATGTAAGCAACTAAATTAATTTCATAAGCCACAATTTGAAGAACACTGCTTTCAAGGTTTAATACTTCCTTAAACACTTGTAAACTTTTGTGGGAAATATCCTTAATGCAGTAAGCTACAATTAAAGATGAACAGATTTAAACATAAACAGCAAAATTCACCGTCATGGTTGGTGTTTTTACATATTTTTCTTGGGTACACAGAGATCTAAAAGATACTGTACACATACTGTTTGATATCTTACGTTTCAAGGAAGCAAACATTTTTTTTAAAAAAATTCAGGCTTTTATCGATGTATAATCACAACATTTTCTTATTCATTAATCACATACAGTTGTTAAGATAGTATGCAAATCTGAAATATAAATGTATGTGCGTGTTATTTGCAATAGACTAATCATGGCAAAGTACAGACAGAAATTTGATTCAGGACTTAAAATACAAAGAATATGAGTGAGACATTTGCTTCCAGCTAAGATGGAGTAGCTTGTGTCAGATCAACACTAAAAAATGTTGTTGGCAAGCATCAGGGAGCTGCCCAGGCAAACTGACCTTAGAAACTAGATTTTAGAGAGAAGAGAATACAGAGTAGTGAATCTGCATCTGTGAGATGTTTTTCTTCTAGTAGGAATTTTTCAATTTTTGTTGTAAAACAAGAAACCAATATTCTGGGCAGAGGGCCACGTTGAAGAGTCAGAGGAGCCAGTAGCGCATTTAGCAGTCTTATAAGACTTTAGAGATAAAAGTTGAAATTTGGGGCTGACAGGACTTGAGGGACCATGATCCAGTCATCTTGAGAAGGCAACCTGAAACTCAGAGGTTTTCCACTCAAGGCATTTTCTTTTTTGAATTCTTAAACTGTACAGGGCAAAAGTCTAAGAAGTTAATTAGAAAAGAAGATGAAAGTTTAGTTCTACAGTCTCTCAATGCTAAGGGGAGAAAACTTAGAATTATAGAATTTACCATTGAAGAGAGGGGCCCTAGGCAATACCCTAGACTCTCAGTGAGACCTCTGAAGAAGTACACTCTAGGAATAGGGGTAAACTATTGATAAACTGAGCTTAACAAAAACTACAAACTAACTTTGAGCCACTCCTTGATTGTGTTAAGGTGATCTGTTCCTTATTCTCATAAGCCACCCATTAGAAAGAAAAGGGCGAAGCCTCTCTAGAAAGATAACATCATTCAGAGCCTTTATAACTTTTTTATATATAATCTCAGACATAAAGAAATAAAACTAAGAGAAAAACCAATGGCCAGTATCAACAGACTTACAGATAACCCAGTTAATGAATTACCAGATACATATGTTAAGGGATTTTTCATTAACATGTTTAAATAATAGATAAAAATGTGGAGAAGTTAGCCAAAGAACTGAAATACAGCTGTATCCATTGGTTCCATGTCTGTAAAGTTAAAGAACCACAAATCAAAAGTAATTGGGGGCTAGGCACGGTAGCTCATGTCTGTAATCCCAGCACTTTTGGGAGGCTGAGGTGGACAGATCACCTGAGATCAGGAGTTCAAGACAAGCCTAGCCAACATGGGGAAACCCTGTCTCTACTAAACATAAGAAAAATTAGCCGGGTGTGGTCATGGGCACCTATAATCCCAGCTACGTGGGAGGCTGAGGTGGGAGAATCACTTGAACCTGGGAGGCAGAGGCTGCAATGAGCCAACATTGTGCCACTGCACTCCAGCCTGGGCAACAGAGCAAGACTCCAACTCAAAAAAAAAAGTAATTGGGGAAAAAACATTCCACACAGTTCTACAAAGTAAAACTTCAATTTTCTGTGTACCAAATACTACATTGAATCCACAGAATAAAGTAATTTAAGGCATTATATTAGGTATTCTAAGTAATCTAGGGATGATTTGAAGTATGCAGGAGGAAGTGTGTAGGTTATATGCAGATACTGCACCATTTTACATAAAGGACTTGAGTATCCATGGAATTTTGGTATCCGTTGGGGGCAGGGAGGGCATCCTGAAATAATTTTCCAAGGGGTAACTGTATATATTTAAATATATATTTTAAAAGAATAAAATGGAAATTCCAAAATTATAAAATTCAGTTGAAATGATAAACCGAAAATATAGGTTTAATGGCCATAGCAGAAGAGAAGTTTGGGCTAGGTGTGGTGGCTTATGCCTGTAATCCCAGCACTTTGGGAGGCCGAGGTGGGTGGATCACCTGAACCCAGGAGTTCACACCAGCTTGGACAACATGGTGAACCCATCTCTACTAAAAATACAAAAATTAGTTGGGCATGGCGGCACATGCCCGTAGTCTCAGCTACTAGGGAGGCCTCGGCTTGAGTATCACTTGAGCCTGAGAGGTCAAGGCTGCAGTGAACCATGACCATGCCATTGTACTTCAGCCTGAGCAACAGAGTGAAAGATACGTTGGTAGAAATATCAAGGCATAAAGAGCAAAAAGAATGGAGAAATACAGAAATAGTTGTGAGAGACATAGGGGAAAGGATGAAGGTTCTTAAATGTATTAGAATTGGAGTCCAGGAAGAAAGTAGAGAGAACAAGGCAGAAACAATGTTTTTTAAGAAATAATGGCTAACACAGCACGTCACAGGTTCATAAAACCCTTTAACCTAAAGTGGGACAAATATAGAGAAAACCACACCTAGATATACAGTGTTCCAAACAAAAGAAAAAGAAAATTCTTAAAAGCATTCAGAGGGAAAAAAGCGTTACCTAAAGGAGCAGTGAAAAGATTGACAGCTGACTTCTGGACAGACGTGATGGAAGCCAAGAAAACAGTGACTTGTTATCTTTTAGTGTAAAATAAAAGAGAGACGGCTGGACACGGTGGCTCACACCTGTAATCCCAGCACTTTGGGAGGCTGAGGTGGTTAGATTGCCTGAGCTCAGGAGTTTGCGACCAGCCTGGGCAACGTGGTGAAACCCTGTCTCTATTAAAATACAAAAAATGAGCCACACGTTGCAGCGTGTGCCTCTAGTCCCAGCCACTCTGGAGGCTGAGGCTGGAGAATTGCTTGAACCTGGGAGGCGGAGGTTGCAGTGAGCCAAGATTGTGCCACTGTACTCCAGCCTGGGCGACAGAGCAAGATGCCATCTCAAAAAAAGAAACAAACAAAAAAATGGATTTCTTTTTTTTTCTTTTCTTTTCTTTTTTTCTTTTTTTTTATTTCTCCTTTCTTCCTTCCTCCCTCCCTCCCTTTTTTTCTTTTTTGTTGTCGTTGTTTACAGGGTCTTAACGCCTGTTGTCCAGACTAGAGTGTAGTGGTATAATCTTGGCTCACTGCAGCATTGACTTCCTGGGCTCAAGTGATCCTCCCATCTCAGCCTCCTCAGTAGCTGAGACTACAGTTGTCCCCCACCATGCCCAGCTAATTTGTTTGTGTTCTTAGTAGAAACAGAGTTTCACCAGGTTGCCCAGGCTGATCTTGAACTCCTGGGCTCAAGTGATCTGCCTTCCTAGGCCTCCCAAAGTGCTGGGGTTATAGTCATAAGCCACTGCGCCTGGCCAAAAATGGATATCTAAATACCCAATAACATATGAAAAGGTGTCCAGCATCACTAGTCATCAAGCACATGCAAATTAAAACACAGTGAGATATACCATATACTCGTTTGAATGATTACAATGGAAAACAACTAAAACTTCAGTACATTGCTGGTAGGAGTGTAGGTTGGCCTAAACACTCTTTAAATTATTTGGTAGTATCTATCAAACCTTTTAAGGATAAGCATAAGCATTTCTCATGATTCAGCAATACCCCTACAAGATATATACCCAACAGATACATATATATTTGTGCCAGAAGACAATATGAACATTGTATGAAATATACCCGAACTTAGAAGAAACCTAAGTGTCTATTAGCAGTAGAATGAATAAATAAAATGTAGTGTCTTTATATAGTAGAATAAAGCACAGTAGTGAGATTAAACAATTGATTAAAAAAAAACATACATAATGTTGACTGAAAGCTAGAGACAAAAGAGTACATTTAAACAAAGTTCAAAAATAGATGAAACTAACTCATGGTGCACATACTCTTTTTCCATTTATATGACATCCAGAAGCAGGTAAAACTAGATGTTAGTGACAGAAGTACAGATACTGGTTATTTGTGAAGGGTAAAGGGCATAGTGGGTGGAAGGGACTTCCCTAGGGGAATTTTAAACTGTTGGTAATATTCTGTCTCTTAATTTGAGTCTTTGTGAAAATCCATTAAGCTGTAATTCGCAATGTACGTATGTCATAGCTCAATAAAGATTTTATTTACACATTGAAGTTAGTGTAAATGAAAAATAAGTATAAAACTAAAAAACTATAAAAAGTGTATTTTTAGAAAAAAACTCAGAATTAAGTTTTGTGGGGTTTCCTTTTGTTTGTTTTTTTTTGAGACGAAGTCTTGCTCTGTCTCCAGGCTGGAGTGCAGTGGCACCACCTTCGCTCACTGCAACCTCTGCCTTCCATGTTCAAGCAACTCTCCTCCCTCAGCCTCCCGAGTAGCTGTTTTTTTGCTTACACAAGTCATAACATTTCTAATGCCATAGGGATTTAAATAAACAGGCTATGTATTTGCACATCTGTGTCCCAGCATTAGAAAAACATTTAGCTAAAATTCAATCATTATAGCAAGCCTTATTCTATTCTATTTCTATAATAACTTAGTCAGTATTTGACATATACCAGGTTGTCATGCTGTGTATGTTCAATTTAATCTTTACAACAACCCTCTGAATTAGAAGGGTGGTATTTCTGTTGCAAATGTGAAATAACCTAGCCAAGTTCACATAGTGACAAGGCAAAAATTTTAATATGGATCCTTGAAATATTCCAAGATTGTATCCTTTCTATTCTGCCTCAGACTTGGAAATACTTTTCAGAGATATTGTCTGATGTTAAGATAATTTAGCATACGTCAAAATAGACACAAAATTAATACTCTAAGATTTAAGTGCTGCAATGCAGAGTATGTAGATACGTGAATGATGCAAGATAATACTGATACAAACTAATAAACTGATTATGCCTTCCCTTATTTAAAATTTTCTGATGGCTTCCTTTCCTTAGGTGCTTTGCTTTGCCCAACTTTGTAGTTTTGTATTTCCTGTGCCTAAAAGATCTTGCTTTCTTTACTTACATACTACTTGCTTTCTAACACTAAGGTTAAACATCAGGTCTTTTCAAGATCATTAGTTGTTTGTTATCCAGCCTAGTCTTTCCTGATCTACCTCTCTTCTGTGGTTCCATAATACTTAATAAATCTATTATTTTACTTATCTCCATACACGAACACTAAGAGTCTTTTTTTTTTTTTTTTTTTTTTT
>NW_016107518.1:3029060-3052456 GCF_001604975.1 Cebus imitator
GATCTTGGCTCACTGCAACCTCCGCCTCCCAGGTTCAAGCGATTCTCCTGCTTCATCCTCCTGAGTAGCTGGGATTGCAGGCACCCACCATACCCAACTAATTTTTGTATTTTTAGTAGGGATAGGGTTTCACCTTGTTGGCCAGGCTGGTCTCCAGCTCCTGACCTTAGGTGATCCACCCACCTCGGCTTTCCAAAGGGTTGGGGTTACAGGTGTGAGCCACCGCCCCTGGCCTAACACTACTAGTCTTAAGCAGAAGGGGCTTGATTTTGTTTCCTTGGTACCTAGCACATAAATGACAAATGTATGAATGTAAGACTGGAAAGTAGAAATTAGAATCAGTTCAAGTAAGGTCCTGAGTATGAGATTCAAGATTGTTTGCTATATACTCATTAGCCACTGAAGGATTTGAAGATAATAAAGCAGATTATATATACTGTAGAATATATTAAAAGGGGAAAATTAATATGGGGAAACTGGCCAAGAAACTGTTGAAATAGTCTAATTAGTTATTGATATAGTTTTGAGCCGGGGTGATGACACTTAGAAAAGAAAAAGTAGAGAGGATGGACTGATTGACTTGGTAACTGGTTGGATGAAGGTTAAAGGAGAAAATGGAATATACAGTTAGGGAAGGACAATAGTGCAGAAGAAGTAAAGAAAGATTTACAGTTTTTGGTCTCAGGAATAATACCTGCCATTTTTCTTTTCAATGAATTAGTTCAAATAATCTTAAAGGTAAGCTGTTCTGTTGTAGTCACATAAGATACAAATTAACCTATAGGTTAATAAAGTATGATATCAGCTGGATACAGTGGCTCATGCCTGTAATTCCAGCACTTTGGGAGGCTGAGGTAGGCAGATCACTTGAGGTCAGGAGTTCAAGACCAGCCTGGCCAACATGGTGAAACCCTGTTTCTACAAAAAGTACAAAAATCAGCTGGGCGTGGTGGCTACTTGGGAGGCTGAGGCACGAGAATCACTTGAATGTGGGAGGCAGAGGCTGTAGTAAGCTGAGATCATGCCAGTGCACTCCAGCCTGGGTGACAGAGCGAGACTATCTCAAAAATAAATAAAGTATGATATCAGATACACTATTCAAGTCAATATAAAAGAGCTGTAACAGTAGTCATGGGCTGATCTATGTGTACCTCTGCCTTTAGTTATGAAATCATTTTCAGTTAAACTTCCATAAAGTTTACCTAAACATTAAAGCATTCTTATGCTTAAGAAATTGCTGACAACTCTAATTCTTATCAAATCAGTAGATGTTCTAGTGGTACCTGGTAAGTGGTCAAACTGTTAGCATATAAAATCCAACCCCTTTCCCCACACCCAAATCCTACCTTTGCTTTTGAAATGTTTTTTTCACAGGAGGAGAAAGTAGCCCTTTGCCATTGCCTTCTTCTTCTTTTTTTTTTTTTTTGGAGATTCTGGTAGAAAAGGATTAAAACTAATATCTCACTTATTTATACTTAAACATAATTCTCTGTCTCCCAACTCTTCTAACTATGCTTATAAAAATTCAGAGGACATAAAAAGTAGCTCTTGGTAAAGAATTGGTTAAACATGTTTCAAGATGTTTGAATGCATTTGGAAACTAAAAATTACCTTTCATTTAGTATGATCCAGAACTATCATCTCGGCAATTTGGGGTTGAACTGTCCCGTTTGACCAGTGAAGACCGAACTGTTCCTTTAGTGGTGGAAAAGCTCATAAACTACATTGAAATGCATGGACTATATACAGAAGGTATTTACCGAAAGTCTGGTTCAACTAATAAAATCAAGGAGCTTCGACAGGGTCTAGATACAGGTAAGATAGTGGCCTCTAAATCATAATGAAATACTTTTATTTAAATAGGTAATTTCATGCTCTTAAAGTTTTCATTACATGTCGATCCTTAGCCAGAAGAATGCGTTCTAGACTGTGATGCTTTTTTTTTTAAATCATTTTTTGGCTTTCTAAAGAGTCTTTGGTTTTATGTAGTCAGTTTAGCAGACATATATTGAGCATATCATTTGCACTTGGGACAGATCTCACTTAAATTTTGGAATAATTTGGTAAAATTGTGATACCTCTGATTTACCAAGAAGAAAACTAAAGTACAGGGAAATTAAATAATGAGCTATTGATGATTATGCTGGGTGCTGTGCTAACTAATGTTTTCACAATGTTCACAACAATCCAATGAATGAGGGATATTATTATCCCCATTTACAGAAAAAGGTACTGAAGCTTACAGACGATCTTGCCTAAAGGCTTGTCACCAATAAGTGACCAAATTGGATTTAACCCCAGATCTTCTGAATTCATAATCTAAGCTATTTCCCCTTTCTCTTTATTATTCTGACTCCAAGGAGCACTCTTTCCTGTGTATCATCTTTTTGCCTTCCTACATTGATGGCAGTTACTCAAACTGATAATTAGTGAGTTGAGCATGTATCTTTGTAGAGCTGTAGTTTTAGTACTAGGATTCATGCAGGGGATTGACTTTGATTTCATCAACTTCTACACTTTAACACTGTTGGAAAGGAATAGATCTTTTTGAAAAAAGCAGAGTAAAAAGTGTGTCCTTGTGTGGCCAAGAACCTACCTACAATGCTGTTCCTTATGAAAAAATCATGAGAAATGAATTGAGTATGAAAATAGTAAGAGACAATGACTGGTAAAACTCACGCAGGAGGTCTGTCTACAAGAGACTTGGCCTACTTTAGTTTACAGGCAGTTGCTGATTTTGTCTCTGATACCTTGAAACAGCACAAGTGAAAATCATTTGTCCTGAATCTTCCCAGTTATCTAATCTGTATAACCTTAGAGACTTTATAAGTGAAATGGATAAGGGTGTTTCCTTGACTTTTTCTAAGCTCAGTTATCACTGTCCTTTTATCTCTAAGAATGACTTAAAATCAGCCTTACTTTCCGAAAATGTCCTGTATGCTTTTTTTCATTTGTCATGTAAAACATTGCTACTCAAAGTGTGGTCTATGGACAATCTGTAACAAGGTAAGTACAGAAATTGGGAACAAGCATTTAGAGACATTTAGAGCAGTTTAACAATGCTTCAGCATCAAAACACATGATTTATTTATTTATTTTTTAGACCATCTTGTTCTGTTGCCCAGGCCGTAGTACAATCGTGTGGCCTTGGCTTACTGCATCCTCCGTCTCCCGGGTTCAAGCAATTCTGCCTCAGCCCCCCCAAGTAGCTGGGATTACAGGCATGTGCCACCACAACCAGCTAATTTTTATATTTTTAGTAGAGACAGGTTTTACCATGTTGGCCAGGCTGCTTTCTTAGGATCCTGGCCTCAAGTAATCCATCCATCTCAGCCTCCCAAAGTGCTGGGATTACAGGTGTGAGCTACCATGCCTGGCCATGATCTTTTATTTTATACATTTCAGTCTACAACAGATTTGGAAAACAAATAAACAAGAAGTATTCTTTCACCACAGTTAGAAGCACAGTTCCAAAGCATGGAATTAGATTGTGGAAAATAGGTTAGTCGGTTTGACTAAGAAACATGAAGCCTTCCTTTAATGATGATGGTTTCTAAAGTGAATTATTTGAATCGTTTTGCATGTTTTGGCTTTGTTATCTAACTCTTGTCTCTAAATAGATGCTGAGAGTGTAAATCTAGATGACTATAACATACACGTCATTGCAAGTGTATTCAAACAATGGCTTCGAGATTTGCCCAATCCTCTCATGACCTTTGAACTCTATGAGGAATTTCTTCGAGCTATGGGTAAGCATAGGCTTCCTGGGTTAGAGAGAAAGCCTATAGTTGGAAAAGAAATGCTGTCTTCAGTATAAATTATCAAGTCATCCTCTAGTGGTTAGTGGTTTAATTCTTACAGATCCAAAGGTAAGCTTTTGACAGTGAGTACAAAACTACCAGTATACTGTTACCTATTCAAATGTTCACTTCTTAGAGACTCATTAAAATGTCAGTGTCCTAAAAATTTTCTGAGTGAGCCACTTGGTTGCTTCTTACAAAGAAATTAAAGACTGGGTTTATAAAACAGATTAAAATATTAAAAATAAGAGTTTCAAGATTAGGCTTACGTTCATTTAAATTGGGAATCTAAGCAAGTAGTAAATGTAAAGCTGGCTGTTTTATGCCAAGCTTAACAGGTTTCAGAGTTTAATTTCTCAGTACTATAAGGGCTTCCTAGAGGTATTTAGGCCCTGAGGATTCACAAATTACGTTGATTTTAATGGGAAATTAGTCTGCTACACAATGACTGAAAAACTAGAACATCTCTATCCCCTTGCTGTTATTAAGGGTTACTGCAATATAGATTCAAACTCAGGAGACTGCTTATGAATATAGAACTCAAGCAAAGACAGTTAAGTAGTTACTGTGGGTTGTCCTTCTGCTCTGCAGGTACAGCTACTCCTAAAACTCTATAGCCAGCTTCCTTTGCTTCATAGTGTCTGGGAGGAAAAGACAGCATGTAAGAGGGAATATTCAGTCTTAGTTTCTTCTCTTACTGTTTTTAGGCCTTCAGGAGAGGAAGGAGACAATCCGTGGTGTATACTCTGTAATTGATCAGCTCTCCCGAACTCATCTCAATACATTGGAACGCCTCATCTTTCATCTAGTCAGGTAACTTTAAGGAGCAAGGGAATGATTTTTAATAGTTTCTCTTGGATTATTTTAAATAGATAAAGAATTTCTCCATTTGGAAAACTGACAAATATTTATATTTTTCTTCTATTTATAAAGTCAGTGTCTCAAGAAGTTGGTTAGGATACCTTGGAGCAGAAATCCTTAGCTGAGCTGGAATGCATGGCAGTTGCTTTTCTGCCCTTGTTTGAACCATGTAGCAGCTTCAGCCTCATGGTGGCACTGTGTAGCTTAGCCTGTTTTCTAACAGCTGAGCTAGAAAGGATGTATATCTTTTGAAATGACCTAATTCAAAAGGGGGGGGGGGTTCAGATCATTCTCAGCAATTAATTGACCAAAGAGGTATTGGGAGTAGAGTCTCTTCCTCTGTACATAAATATCAGCAGTAGTTGAGAAGAAAGCCATCTTTATTTTTGGTTAAAGCCTCTACTCTGCATCATCATCATCATCATCATCATCATCATCATCATCATCATCATTATTGACACACAGTTTCACTCTGTCACCCAGGCTGGAGTGCAGTGGTGTGATCTTGGCTCACTACAACCACTGCCTCACTTGTTCAAGTGATTCTCATGCCTCAGCCTCCCTGTTAGCTGGGATTACAGGCATGTGCCACTACACCTGGCTAATTTTTGTATTATTAGTAGAGAGAGGGTTTTGCCATGTTGGCCAGGCTTGTCTCAAACCCCTGACCTCAAGCGATCTGCCCACCTCAGCCTCACAAAGTGCTGGGGTAAAATTACAGGTGTGGGCCACTGTTCCTGGCCAACTCTGCATTCTTTAGACATGTTCATCTCGTGATCTTGGCCTTAAGTAGGTAGGTCACAGATTTCCCTTGGGAAGCTATTGGCTGACCTAGAGTGCGTCAAGGAAAGAACAAAGTGAAAATACATTTTTCAGAGACAAAGGAACAAAAGAACAACTTGGGAAAAGTCTATACACCCTTAAACTTACATGGATATCTTTCTAGTACTATGCAGTTCATGTCATACTGTCTTCTTCTGCTCATCTCTTCTCCCTATTTCCCTGTGGTGCTCCCTTTTTATCCCCTAGTCACTTGATTTTGTTTTGTTTTATTTCTTAGGATTGCTCTACAGGAAGATACTAATCGAATGTCTGCCAATGCTTTGGCCATTGTGTTTGCACCCTGCATTCTCCGCTGCCCTGACACCACTGACCCACTACAAAGCGTACAGGACATCAGTAAGACTACCACGTAAGGCCAGTTACCATAACTTCTGCAAGACCTCAGGGACTTTTGACTGTGTAGTCACTGTATCTAGATATCAAACATAGTGAATGGGTTCATAAATTCAGGTGTTTTTAAGAAGATTGTTGGATACTGCTGGGTTTTCTTATGCTGAGGATGCAAACTCCTAGATTCAACTAAGCATCATTTGTCTTAAAGTGTCTTATTTTTAAATCTAGCTTTTCTTTAGGATGGCTTATAGTTTCTAAATGGATTTTAAATTTCTATTTTACCACATTGTGGACATTTAGTCTCTTCCTGTAATCTAGTCTAACTGTGTTCTTAGGGTTCTGAATCCTTTGGTCTTAATACTTCAGTATATTGCTGTATTTCACCTTGGTCTTCTTTCTTGGGTCTCTGCTTTCCTTCTAAAGTGGTTTTCTTTTGCTCTCCTTAATCTTGACAGCAAAAGGAACTTTTAAAAAATACCAATATTTGGATCCCATCCCCAGAGAGTCTGATTTAATTGGTCTGGGTGTAGCCTGGGGATTGGGATTCGTAACTGCTCTTTATTTTTTATTTTTTTTTATTTTTTTTGAGATGGAGTTTTCCTCTTGTTGCTCTGGCTGGAGTGCAATGGCACGACCTTGGCTCACGGCAACCTCCACCTCCCAGATTCAAGCGATTCTCCTGCCTCAGCTTCCCAAGTAGCTGGGATTACAGGCGTGTGCCACCACACCCAGCTAATTTTGTATTTTTAGTAGAGAGAGGGTTTTGCCGTGTTGGCCTTGTTGGTCTTGAACTCCTGACCTCAGGTGATTTGCCCTCCTTGGTCTCCCAAAGTGCTGGGATTACAGGTGTGAGCCACTGTGCCCAGCTGTAACTGCTCTTTAGATGGTTTCTAAAATGCATCCAAAGTTGTGAACCATCATTCTAAACCTTGTCTCTGAGTTTATCAAGTAAGGGATGTTGATTTTTTCCTTCATCTTTCAACTGTCTACCACAAAACAGTCTATGAGTGTTATAGTTTATTTACTTCAGCTGTTAACAGTTTTTTCTCTTTCCTCCTGTTTTCAGCTGTGTGGAGCTCATCGTTGTGGAACAAATGAATAAGTACAAGGCTCGTCTCAAAGATATCAGTAGCTTGGAATTTGCTGAGAATAAGGCAAAGACCAGGTTGTCACTGATTCGTAGATCAATGGTAAGATGCAAGACGTGGAATCAAGGAAAAATGGGAGTTGATTTGGGAATTTAAATGTGCCTTTGTGGTGTATACAAGGATTATTATCAGAATCTTTTTCACAAGGAACAAGTAAAAAGTCACCACTCATGCTTAATCTGCTAGCTCTCTTTGGTTACGTTTCAGAATATATGTGATTAAGTGTGTAGAATTTTTCATATCAAATATTTCGATAAAATGTTGGTGTCTTAATAATCTGCCCTGCTTTATTTTCATGTTCTTTCTATGAAAACTTAATCCTTTTCTCACTTTTTTCTCTACTTCCTTCCATCGTCTGTTCCCACCTTTAACCGTGTCACTTTTGGTGGTCCTGCCAGGACTCCTGGGATGTAGAGAACTGAATCATTTGTAACTGAATTTTAATGGAATCATTTGATTTTTAAGGAAATGGAATTCCATGTGTAAGTCTACTGTAATCAAAATGTATTTCTTCGAGTTTGTGGTTATGTTTTGAGACAGTCCTTGTAAAACTGGTAATTTATTTCCTCAGTTTGCCCACTTTTTAATATCTTCCTTTGTAACTGGAGTTATCCATATATGTTACCCTGAAGTCAGTTTTCAGGATAACTGGAAAACTGCTGATTAAGGTTTAGTTATTGCCCATTTTGTACCCTTCCTCTCAGTTGTAAAATAAAATTGTGGCAGTGAGCACCCATTTCAGATTCCCAATAAATCTCTAAAGAGAAGCAGGCTTCATCATGCCCTTACTCTTTTAGGGGTCCAGCAATACTTCCTCCATATCTTCACAGTTTGCATTTAGATTAGTACTAAAATAATTCTTTTTCTTCCTTTATTATTTAATCTGCCTGGCACAGAATAAGTGCTTAACGAAGGTCTATGCGTTAAGGTAGTGAAGGTTCTTCTGCAAAAACAAACATAAGCTTCGGCTTTTTGCAGGCAGTAAAGATATTAAATAAAACTTATGAGAGGATGCTATCTAAATCTTTTCCCGAGAAATTAAAAACAAATCCCACTTAAAAGTGAAACATTTCTGTAGTATGAACTTTTAGGAGCTCAATTCTGAGAGGCCCAATTTAGCGGTGGCTATCCAGGCAGGTAGGGAAGAGCCTTTTGCTATAAAGCTACTTTCCAAAGCAGATAGATAAGCTATGCTTTTTTCCCAGTGCTGCAGAAGATGGATATTCAGTCCACTGCAAGATTAAACCTTCTCTTTTAATGGGGCAATGACATGTACATTCTAACCTTCTGCTTTCCTTTTCATGCCCTTCCTAATCCAGAAACCTGTACTAATTGCAGTTAGATTCATGAACATTACCCGCAATTCAGTCTCGGTATGTATTAATAATGCAATGTGTCACAGCCACTCTACATTATTGTCTCTCATTCATCCAGGAATTGTTCCACTCTGTCTATCATTCATGCCTGTCCACCCTCCATGTTCGGCCCCAAGTCAGGTTCCACTTTTTGATGAGCTTTCACTTGATTTTCTCTTAATCTCTTTCTTTAGATCCTTCATTTTCCTTCCTCTGTATTGTGCAGTTGAACAGCATCCATTCAAAATATACTGGTTTTTCCTCTTTGTCAGATAAGCCTCCTTTTGGGTTTCTTCTTGGGTTGAATCATTAACAGGTGAAAGCTGAAAGCATTGAGATATCAAATTAATTTCTGCTCTGTGAGCTGTGTTACCAGCAATCTCCTCCATTGTATTATTTGAAATACTTATTATTACTTTCAGCATCTCCTATCATTAGTAATGCTTATTTGTCCATTCATATTTGTGACTCTGATGGTATCCTCCCAGATGTAGAAATATGGTTCTTATCCACTTAGCATTTATCATACAGAGCTACAAATAGGAGTGAACTAATCCAAATTGACGGACTAGTTCTAAACTTAAATATTATGGTATGCTAGAACTCATACTAGGATCCCACTGCTTGCGCCCCTCTTCAATTCCACTGATTATACAAAAAAGGAATGGGGGGACGGAAGGCTGAGAACACCAATTTGTGTGGAAACTAATGTCAGAGACTGTCCATCTATGTGTAACAATTGTATTGAGGAGGCTTAACTTGTTGGGATATTAATACAAATCAGTTTTTATTTTGGCCTATAACTGCCTCTCAACTCCAGCCTGTGAGACTTCCCTTTCCCACTGGGTATCAGCTACCTTAACAGCATCTGGAAACTAATTCTATAATTTTCAAAACTTCATTTCATTCTAGTATTTAAGAGTCAGTTCTCTTCATATTAAAACTTTAGTCAGCTTTAATCCAGTGCTCTTCTCACTTCCTCGCAGGGCAGACTAGACCCTTATCTGGAACTTAAAACTTTGGGGGGTAGGTGGATAATTTCTGTTTGTCAGACACTTCTGCCCTTCCTCTTTCTTGACTGGGAGGAGTGATAGGGGAGGCCAAATTCTGTATGATATCCCTCTATTGAGATGGCAGTCCACTTTCTTGGTTGTTCAACACTGCTGTTCTGGCTCATTGTCAGTAGGCTAAGTAAAGATGAGTAGTAGCTCCAGTTTACCCTGGCGACAATGAACTCAGTCCTATCCCATTTCTGTAGGCACTTGTAGTCCCTTGCAAAATTTGGTTACATATGGCCAAACCCTGGGTGTTGACATTCACACCATATGGGAAGCTAGCAAATTCACAGAGCAGTTACAAGTTTTCCAAAATTCTAATATTTGTTTGAAAGCTTGAAATTTTCTCACTGACAACAAATATTACCATTTGTTTCACTTGCAGTAACAGATTCCCTTCATACAATTTCAAAGAAAATGTGTACCACTTACTCAAGTAGAATGATCAAACTTTGTCAATTATTATAAATACTGTTTCATTAATAAAGCAGCTAATTTAGCTTGCAATTCACAAAATTGCACAAATACTCTTTCTTGAGATAACAGTATGTGACAGAGTTGCTGTATGTGTAATTTCCAGTTAATCATACAGAAAATTGAAAATAGTTAATTTGACAGTTAAGAAGTAATAAACTTAATTTATACCTCTTGTTCAATGACATGAAATGAAACTGACTTTTTAAAAACTAAATGCATGGTAGCAAAAGAATATGAAGATTACTAGAACCATTGGTTACCATTACCTTGATTCTTGTAAAGGTAACAGCAATTGAACCCACCATTGCTTTTATGTAATTAGCACAGATGTCAACAAGTGAAAATGGCAAATAGCATCTTAGTATAATTGTGAAAATAATTTTCGCATTGTAGACCCTTTGAAATAGTTTTGAGGACATCATTACACCCCAGTGTCTTTGCCAGGGATCTGTGGGATACACTCTGAGAACCACTGTAATACATATACCACTTCTGTCTCACTGCACTTCATGGAAATATTTGATGAGAATAATTCCTTTTCATATGCAATATATAAATACATATAAACAGATACTAGCTGTGTTTAAAGTGCTTACTAACCCTCATTATCTGGTGAACCATAACTACAGGCATTGGGATATGATTTTTGAACAAGCTTGGATACCTAATTATAAAACCATGCAAAACAACCAGTCTTTTCAAAAAAGGTCTTGGATAAAGGATCTCTCCTTACTAGGATAGGAAAGCAAACTCCTCAGGAAGTTGTCTGATCATTCAGTTCCTTCCTATTTTTATGACTTACCAAAAGACATACAACAGTGATCTTCCATCTTGCCCTGAAGTGCTATTTTTGATTCTGAGGTTTGTGTTATAGCTAGTTATATGTTGTTCTGTGTAGGTGATGCAGAGTTCCTCCTCCTCACACATTTAACCCATAGACAAACCCTAGTAATGTGCTTTCTTTGGGTCTTCATAAAATATCGTGACTCCCTACATGAGGCTAATATATGTCTTTTTCTAAATAGTCATCAGATTTATTAAAGGTGGTGCAATTCATTTCTTCATTATCACCATGAGTCTCTTTTACTACTTAGGCTTACTTCGATTTATAGTATTTAATTTCTTTGTGCCCATCAATCATGCCTTGCCATTCTTTCCTGCATTCTTTCTCTATCATGAGCCTTATAGAATTTTCAGAAGAAGTCAAAGCTTCCCTCATTCATAGGCCTTATTCATTCTAACACTATGGCATGTCTTCTATTTGTCTTCATTGTTGTCTTCTTAAGTCTTAGGAGAAAATGAAAAAGCGAGTTTCAACTGATTCCCTCAAATATAGTATCCTATTTACCTTAAGTAGCTATCACTTAGATACCCCACGTTAGAACATTTGACCCTCAATATTTTTGTTACAGTCTGGAAAGCCTGTAATGGACTGGTCTCACAGAATTCTGATCCAAATTAAATAATTAAGATTGTCTGTTTCAGAATATCATTCTTAGAAAAAATAGACAATAGAATCATACACAGACTTCCTTAGACAAAGCATGGCACATCTATATGATTATTAATTGATTGAATTTGTGGGTATTAGAAAGCATGTCCCAAAAGGAGGGAGGGAGAGATGGATCAGACAGTACTGTGTGCCAAATATGGTGAGAATACTAAGGAAGAAGTACTTAATTCTGCCTGGTGGCACAGGGAAAGGCTATAGAAGTGACATGTGAGCCAACTCTTAAGGGATTAGTTCAAATTAATCAGATGGAGAAAGACCTACCAGTTGGTACAAGTCTATAAGGTTTAATTCTGTAAAAAGCTATGTGGCTCACATATAAACTTGTATATATATTTGTGCAGAAGGAAAACCTTAAGTTAAAACCAAAATAGGCTTTGTTTTGAAGAAACTCTTAAGATATTATTAGTACTATGGGGCCTTGAAGAGTGAGCCAGGACTCACAAGGTCTCAGAGTTTAGTAGTTAATGTAAATTCTGGTGCTTTATATCTTTTATTTATGATAGGGAATGGGAACTAATGTTAGTTGCTATTTTTTAGCCATAAAATAACAGTTTCCTCCTGGGTCATCTTCCAGATTCTCAATAAGAGTAGCTGAAAAGGGGCTGGGAGTGGTAGCTCCCAGCACTTCAGGAGGCCGAGGGGGGCGGATCACTTGAGTTCAAGACCAGCCTAAGCAATATGGTGAAACCCCATCTCTACCAAAAATAAAAATAAACATTAGCCAGATGTAGTGGTGCATGCCAGTGGTCCCAGATAACTTGGAAGGCTGAGATTGGAGGATCACTTGAACCCAAGAGGCAGAGGTTGCAGTGAGCCAAGATAGCAGTACTCCACTCCAGCCTGAGTGACAGAGTGAGACCCTGTCTTTAAAAACAAAAACAAACAAACAAACAAAAGAGTAGCTGAAAAGAATCCTAAGATTACGGGGCAGTCTGTTGATGTGGAATAGGAATTTTATTTTTATCCGCAAAATGTGAGTTTCAACTGATTCCCTCAAATAGGGTATCATATTTACCTCAAGTAGGTATCATGTGATACTAGAAAAAGTTTGTTTAAAGTGAATCTACTTCAGTAGCAGAATTGATGGTTGATCTAATGTGGATATATGTGTAACTCTATACCCACAAAGGAAAATATACATTTTTTTGGCTGCCCATGGAATATTCTCAAAGCACAACACCTCAATGATGTTGGTGATGTTCTATTTCTTAATCTGGGTAGTGGCTACACTGGTGTTTGTTTTATTATTTTTGAAACTATACTTCTAAGTTTTTATTATTTTTAAGTATAAAATATTTCATAATAAAAAATTTAAAACATCTGGGGAAAAATCAGTCCATAAGAAAAATGAAAAATCAATCTCTCACAGTTTTTATGGGTCAGGAATTCAGGAGAGGCTTATCTGGGTGGTTCTGGCAAGGTCCCATATGAGCTTATTATAGTCAAGATGTTGGTTAGGGCTACAGTTATCTGAAGACTTGACTAGGGCTGTAGGATTTTCTTTCAAAGTGGCTTATTAATATTGCCAGCTCGTTAGTGCTTTCTGTTGGTAGCAGACCTTAGTTCCTCCTTATGAAGACTTCTCCATAGGTCTACTTAACTGCTCTAATGACATGATAGCTGGCTTTTTCCAAAGCAACTGATCTGAGAGAGAGCAAGGTGGGAGCCCACAGTGTCTTTTATCCTCAAAAGTCACATAATATTATTTCTACAATAATCACACAGGTCACCCCTTTACCATGTGGAAAGGGACTACCAAGGATGTGAATACCAAAAGATGAGAATGAGCAGGAACCATCATGTAGGATGACAACTTTAAAATAAATTTGAAAATGTGAGGTTTTATAGAAAAATATATTTTATTAAAACTGCCTCCGGAAGACATAATTTAAACAGACTTACTTATCTTTCTTTCTTTCATGTTTGTTTTTTTGAGACAGAGTCTCACTGTTATTGTACTGAGTACAGTGGCAGCTCACTGCAACCTCTACCTTTTGGGTTCCAACAGTTCCCAAGTAGCTGAGATTATAAGCACCTGCCACCATGCCCAGCCAATTTTTATATTTTTAGCAGAGATGGGGTTTCACCATGTTGGCCAACCTGGTCTCAAACTCCTGACCTCAGGTGATCCACCCACCTCAGCCTCCCAAAGTGCTGGGATTACAGATGTGAGCTACTGCACCCGGCTAAACAGACTAATTTAAAAAGAAGAAGAGATAGGAGAGTTATCTAAGAACTTCCTCTCATAAAAACACCAGACATAGTTTCACAGAGAAAATGTACCTTTTTTTTTTTTTTTTTTTTGGAGACAGTTTTATTCTTGTTACCCAGGCTGGAGTGCAATGGTGCAACCTCACCTCACTGCAACTTCCACCTCCTGGGTTCAAGCAATTTTCCTGCCTTAGCCTCTCGAGTAGCTGGGATTACAGGCATGTGCCACCATGCCCAGCTAATTTTGTATTTTTAGTAGAGACAAGGTTTCTCCATATTGGTCAGGCTGGTCTCGAACTCCTGACATCAGGTGATCCGCCCGCCTTGGCCTCCCACAGTGTGGGATTACAGGCGTGAGTCACCGTGCCTGGCCTGTACCAAATCTTTAAATACATGATTACAATATAATTTAAGCTGTCTCAGACAAGAGAGGGGAAAAGGTCTTTTAACTAAAAGAGTCTACCATTGATCCTAAACCCCTGCCACACACACACGCGCGCATACACAAAGAAAAACTAATTAAAATTGCATACAGCAATATTAAGAGCAGCAGAGCAGAACATGGACTCTGGACTAGACTTTACTAATAAAAATTGCATACAGGAATATTAAAAGCAGCAGAGCACATCATGGACTCTGGACTAGACTTTTGGGTGTAAATTCTAGCCCTAGTTTACTACTACTAGTTGTGACATGGGAAAGTTATTTAATATCCATGCCTCAGTTTTCTCATCTATAAATTGGTGAATAGTACCAAACGTGGGATTAAATGAGTTAAGTTTGTTTGTTTTTAATTGAGACTGAGTCTCACTTTGTCACCCAGGCTGGAGTGCAGTGGCACAATCTCGGCTCACTGTAACCTCTGCCTCCTGGGTTCAAGTAATTCTCATGCCTCAGCCTCCTGAGTAGCTGGGACTACAGGCATGCACCACCACGCCTGACTAATTTTTGTATTTTTTTTTTAGTAGAGACAGATTTCACCATGTTGGCCAGGCTGGTCTTGAACTCCTGACCTCAGGGGATCCACCTGCCTTGGCCTCCCAAATTGCTGGGATTATGGGCGTGAGCCACCATGCCCAGCCTAAGTGAGTTAATATTTGTAAAATCATAGTAACTATGCTTGTTATGGATCTCTCTCCATAGAGTGTTCTTACACACACACACCCCACACACAGAGACAGCATTTGATATATAAATGTAGGACTGCCTCATCTATGAATATTAATTCAAAAATCCTAGATTAAAATATCACCACCACTTTGGGAGGCCAAAACGGGTAGACCCTTGAGCCCAGGAGTTTGAGACCAACATGGGTAACATGGTTAAACCCCATCTCTACAAAAACAAAAACCAAAAAATTAGTCCTGGTGGCAAGGACCTGTGGTCCCAGCTACTAGGGAGGCTGAGGTGAGAGAATCACTTGAGTCTAGGAAGTCAAGACTGCAGTGAGCCATGGTGACACCACTGTGCTCCAGCCTGGATGATAAAGCGAGACCTTATCTCAAAAAAAAAATAAGAATTAAAAAGTAAAAATGAATCAGCAAGCAGAATTCAGTAGGCTGTAAATATAAACCTTGACTAAGGAGGATTTAATTTAGGAATGCAAGGACGACTATATGAGGATAGCTGTGAATGTAATTCACTATGTTTGTTGATCTGTGGAGAAAAATCATATCCTCATAGATATTTTAAAGGCATTTGATATATCAGCATTCTTTTTAAAAACATTCTTATTAAAACAGGGATATCTTTAATTTCTTAGCATGATAAAAATATATCTGAACCCCAAATCTAACATCTTGCTTAATAGAAGAACACTAGAAGCATTCTGATTAAAATCAGGAAAGGTAAGGATATTCATTATCCCTACTGTTATTTGACATTGATCTGAAGGTACTAGCTAATGCAATTAAATAAGAAAAAAAGAATTGGAGATATAAAATTGTAAAGAAGAAGTAAAAGTTTCACTATTTCCATTATGATTATATATACATGCAAAACTCAAGAAAATCAACTAAAGAACTTAAAGATGATAAAAGAATTCAATAGGGTATCTGAATATAATTAATGTATTTATATGAACAACCACTTGAATGATATAATGGAAGAAAAATACCCATTTGTATATTGTGTGCGCGCGTGCACACATGTTAAACATCAACATCAAATACTAAAGAATATACTTAACAAGAAATGTAGAAGATTTGTACAAAGAAAGCCTTAAAACCTCAAATACTACAAAAGAAGACTTAAATACATTTGGAAAGAAAGGCTAAATTTTGTAATGGCGTCAGTTCTTCTAAATCCTATTCATGTATTGTTTCAATACCCACTAGGAGGGAAGGAAGATATTTTCTTAGGTTCAACTTTCAGACTCTCATGACTACCATGGTCTCCACTTGGCATCAGAACCTCTTAGGATATGGGACTAGAAGTACAGCATGCCTGCAGAGAGCATAAGATCATCCTCGTGTGGGAGCCCTTGCAGCAGTCCAGCTGCATCAGGGAGTTATCTTTGGCCTCTTAAGTCACAATTCAGGTGCAAGGAGAAAGGACTCCACATCCAATGGATGCAGAACTATTCTGTCTTAGAAGTTTTATGCCTATACAGGAATTAATACCTCCTGTAAAAATCTGTAGACATTGTTTCCAGGGTCCCTGCAAGGAGGATGTCCAATTACCACAGACTCCACATTCAGGGAATTCCAAATATATGGCTTCCTATGGGATATTTACAATTTACTTATTCTCCAGATGCAATTTAACAATCAGATTAATTTTTTGCCAGAGGTGATGTTGCCTAATAACATCATTTGCACCCTACCTTTATCAGGTTTCTAGGGGTCCTGAGCTAGAACATTGACCAAAGACCAGTTCTTAGACAAGGAAAGACTTTTATAACTCTTTACTTACAAATGCAGTCTCAGCAAAAATAGCAAAATAATACTTTGGGGACCTTTATAAGTTGATACTAAAATTCATAAGAAAATAAAGAAGCAGAATAACTAGGAAAATTCTAAAAGAGAAAAAGGATTATAAAGTGAGTAGCATTTCAAAGGTTTGCGATTTACAAAGTGATATGGGAAAAATGAATATCCATGTAGGGAAGAAAAGAAACAAAAAAATTAAAAAGCCGATTCAGGTCAGGCACAGTAGTTCATGCCTATAATCCCAGCACTTGGGAACGCCAAGGCAGGAGGATTGCGTGAAGCCAGGAGTTTCAGTCCAGCCTGGGCAACAATGTGGGATCTCATCTCTACAAAAAATTTAAAAAGTAGCTGGGCATGGTGGCACATGCCTATAGTCCCAGGTACTCGGACACTGAGGCCAGAGGATCCCTTGAGCCCAGGAGTCCAAGCCTGCAGTGAGCTATGATTGTGCCACTGCAGTCTAGTCTGAGCAAGAGTGAGACCCTGTATGTTTAAAAAAAAAAAAAAAGTGATTCAAATCAAAGACTAAAACATAAGAATTATGGTGGAAGTACAGCTCAGGCAGTCTATCTTGAGAGGTTCTCACTGCCCTGCATCCTGTAGACACTCAAGTACCCTACCTCTCTACCTTAATACTGCCAAAATATCCAGAATTTCCCAAGGGAAAATCAGCAAGGTTATCAGCTAAACCTTTTCATGCAAAAGTTGAACGCAAGCCATAAAATGTGGCTAAAAAGGATATATCTTTATGGTGAAAAAAATGCAAATAAAAAGGGAAAAAGGAAGCAAATGGAAAGAGATTAACCAAGAAACATTTATCTTCATAAAACAGAAACGGAAAACAAGCAAGAAAGAAGCTAAATGTGATTAAAGATCTCTTATCAAGTCAGTGGTCCCAGTATCTCATTGTACAAGTCAGAAGAATTAAAATAAACTATTTTATAAGTGTTCCTTTTTAGAGCTCTAAAAACACAGTTTTAGTTTTTTGTTTTTGATAGAGTCTCGCTCTGTCGCCAAGCTGGAATGCAGTGGTATGATCTCAGCTCACTGCAACCTCTGCCTCCCAGGTTCAAGAGATTCTCCTGCCTCAGCCTCCTGAGTAACTGGGACTGCAGGCGTGCACTACCATGTCCGGCTAATTTTTGTATTTTTAGTAGAGACAGGGTTTCACTGTGTTGGCCAGGATGGTCTTGATCTCTTGACCTCATGATCCACCCGCCTTGACCTCCCAAAGTGCTGGGATTACAGTCGTGAGCCACCACAGCAGCCTAAAAACAACAATTTTTAAGAACAGAACTCCACTTCCTCTCATTTGAAAGGAATATATTAAGTGCCAGTTTATTTTTCTGTACAAACTGAGAATAATTATCTCTCCATAGGCCTAATAATGTTTTAAACTGCTTCCTGATCTTGGCTCTCTATCAAAAGTATATTATCTGTGATGTCTTTGGTAGTGGGGTCCAGTCCAGATTTCTCTGATAATCCTGTTAATGTGCTGTGAAGGATTGGAAATATGGGTATTATGTATAATATTAAATTGTATATTAGTAGGACTTGAGACCTAATACTTATCAACAGTTTGAAGATCATTGTATTTGATATTCTTTAGGAACAGCTTGCCTCCAAAGTTTAAGCCAGGAAGTTACTTGAATAGTTACTGAGAAAAAGGATGACAGCATGGCTTTATGTTTTTTTCAGTACTTGCATGAAGAGTTGGGTACAAATTATTCATGTAGCCTATGATCAGTCAAAACCAATACAATCCCTATTATGATAGAAAAATATCTTGGATATGGCTTTGCTATTATCTAAGAACATTAAAGGAAAAAAATTGAAAGGTTCAACAACAAAAACCAAGTATTATTATGTGACAAAAATGACCATAAGCAAAGTAAAACAGAAGTTACGTACCTAAGAAAATATTTTCAATTCATATTTCAATTTTCCTTAATAAATTTCCCTAATTTTCCTTAATAAATAAGGAGAAGCTCCAATAAGTAAATAGAAAGATTAGCTAACCAATGAAAAATGAACAAAGGATACTATAAACCACTTCTTAGTGTTATCTACAGATCCTTTTCAGGGAGATCAATAAGGTAAAATTTCTTTTTAAGTTACTATCAAGAAAATATTTGCCTTTTTCACTCTGTGACACACTAATGATAGAAAACCAATTATTTAAAAAAAAAAAAAAACTCTGCAAGAGAATATACTGTGAACATCGATCTAAAAGGAAAAATACCAATTTGGAAAAAAATTAATTCATGCTTATTATAGGAAAGTCAGGGAACTACCATTGATAATTTAGTGTATTTGCAAATTTTATATTACTCATTTTTAAAACCAGTGGTGTACAAGCTTGTGTACTGTTTTTAACACAGTATTAGTATTTCCCATGTTACTAAAAGCTCCTTGTAATCAACTTTTAAAAAATTAATCTTTATAAGAGAATTCTAGGCTGTAGGAGTTTCCATTTTTTCTTTTTTTTGCTTAGTGCTTCTTAAAAGAGACAGATCTGTTGAGATTGTTTGATTTTCTTTAGCTTTAGTAAGTGATTTGTAGCTAACTCATGATGAAATACTCCAGTTGCCAGCTGATGGTATAAACACTGAAAAAAGGCAGCTCTTTTATTAAATACTGGAATGTGGACACTAGGAATAAACTCGGATTTTCCAGCTCCTTGAGGCTTTTAAATCACATTATTTATTCATTTGGCTATAAATAGTCAGTGTCAAATGGAACTGGTGATATCCTGGAATTTATAACATAAAGAATGCTTTGTCATTTTTTGTTAAATTTGCAGACTGATCTTTGTTTTGAGTATTTTTCCTTAACATGTTTTTTCCTTCTTAATTTTAGAACTAAAAGTAGAATAGCAATATTGTAATCCTCTTGATTTTATCCCATTATGTATTTTAGCTTTAGAGGAGTTAGCCTGAATGCCCTTAGAACTACCCTCCAGGCTTTACCTTATCACCTGCACTAAATCATGAGTTTCTGTTTTTTTGAGACAGCACTTTTCCTTTATTTCTTGCCAAAATCAAATCAGAAATTTGTAAGTTTAATGTCACATAATTTTCAAAGGATATTAGTGTATTTCCATAAATGGCTAACTTTGAAAAGGAACTCTTAAATATCTTTTTTATTGCAAAATACAACACATACAGAAAAACACAGAAACATAAATATACAGTTTAATGAATTATTGTAAATGAACATCCACATACCACCCCAGATCAATAAATAGGACATTGCCAGCACCCCCAGAAGCTCTCCTCTTTCCCTTTCTAGTCACAATCCTCTTTCTCCTCTGAAGGTAAGCAATAACCTGATTTTTACATTAATGACTTCTTCTGTTTTCTTTTTTGTTTGCTACCAAAATACGTATCTCTGAGCACTATAGTTTTATTTTGCCTAATTTTGAGCTTTATATAAATGGTATCATATAAGATGTATTTTTTGTTTCTGATTTCAGTCAGCCTTATGTGTGTAAGACTTATCCATGTTTTGTTCACTTGTAGCTCATTTTCATTACTGTATAGTCTATCACTGTATGCATATACCACAATTTAATCTACTATTGATGGACATTTGAGTTGTGTTTTGAGGAATTATGATTTTAATGGACTCATACATGTATTTTTATTGGAGAAATATACAGGAGTGGATTTGCAGGGCCACAGGATATATACCACAATTTAATCTACTATTGATGGACATTTGAGTTGTGTTTTGAGGAATTATGATTTTAATGGACTCATACATGTATTTTTATTGGAGAAATATACAGGAGTGGATTTGCAGGGCCACAGGATATATCTATCTTCAACTTTAGTAGATAATGCCAAATTTCTTCCAAAATGGTTGTTAACTATGTTAGCAGTGTGTAGGAATTCCCAGTTGCCCCACCTCCTCCCTAGCACGTCTATTGCCAGAATCCTTAATTTTAGCTATTCCGATGGGTGTGTTTTTTAAAAGTATATTTATTTGTTGTGACTCGTGTGTGTGTGTGTGTGTGTGTGTGTGCGCGCGCGTGTGCGTGCGCACATGTGTACATATATGTTGGCCATTTCTATATTGTCTTTTGTGAGCAGTCTGTTCAAAGCTCTTGCCTGTTTTTCTAATTGGATTGTCTGCCTTTTTCTCAAGTTCTGTAGGGATTCTTTATGAATTCCAGATACAAATCCTTTATTGCTACTTTTGTTGCAAATTTTCTTCCATTCTATGGTTTGCTTTTTTCCTTTCTTAAAAGTATCTTTTGATGAACAGAGAAGTTCTTGATTTTAATGTTGTTAATCAGTCTTTCCCTTTAGGATGAATACCTTTTAGGTTCATTTTTTAAGAAAATGTTTCCAAGATGCCCTGCAGTTCCCCTTTTGTTATAAATCAGGAGCCTTTT
Source organism: Cebus imitator (assembly GCF_001604975.1). Classification (NCBI taxonomy): domain Eukaryota; kingdom Metazoa; phylum Chordata; class Mammalia; order Primates; family Cebidae; genus Cebus; species Cebus imitator. Next base: position 3,049,986 of record NW_016107518.1, read on the forward strand.
TATGTGTGGGTCTGTTTCTAGGCGCTCTGTTGACTGTCTTTGTAGCAACCCGACAACTATTTTATTTGCCATAGATTTCTAAAAATATCTGGTAGAATAAGGCATCCTACCTTCTTAGTGTTTTGACTATTCTTGGCTCTTTATATGGCCATATAAATTATGGAATCAGCTTCAAAAAATTATCTTGGGATTTTTATTGGGATTCCATTGGATCTATAGCTTGCCTTCTGGAGAATTGACATTTTTATGATACTGATTTTTCCCATCCATAAACATGATATATCTCTTCATTCATGTAGATCATTAGCTACTCTCAAAAGTGTTTTATAGTTTTGTATGTTGAGATGTTATACATCTTTAGTTTGAATTACTGCTATTCAATGTATTTAAATGCAGTCATAGATATTATTTTAAAATTTTTATTTTCTGTTTGTTGCTTGTATAAAAAAATACAATTGATTTTGCTATTTTTCATTTTGTATTCAGTGACTTTGCTGAATTCACCTATTCTAATAAGTTTTCCGTGAATTCCTTTGGATTTTCTACCTGAACAGTATCATTCACGAATAATGAGTTTCACTTGTTCCTTTATAATCGTTATACCTTTTCTTCCTTTTTCTTATGTAAGTTAGAACCTCCAGTACAGTGTTGAAAGGAAGTGGTGATAATGATTATTATTGGCATGTTCCTAGCCCCAAAGGAAAAGCTTTCAATCTTTTACCACCAAGTGTGATGTTTGCTATAGAATTTTTGTAGGTACTTTATGAGATTAAGCATGCTCCCTTCTATTTCAGATTTTCTAAGAGTTGTTATTGTGATAGAATGTTGAATTTTATGAAATACATTTACTCCATGTATTGAGGTTTTATCAGACATTTGAATTGCATTGATACGACACATTACACTGAGTCGATTTCTAATGTTAAACCATCATACTACTACAATAAGTTCAACTTTTCATATATTTAAAAATTTTATATTGCATTGTCTATATTACTTGATTCCATTGTAGTTAGGATATTTTTTGGGATTTTTGCATGTGTTTATGAGTAAAATTAACCCATAATAATCCTTTTTTGTTTTTGTTTGTTTTGAGACAGGCTGTCATTGTATCAACCAGGCTACAGTGCAGTGGCATGATCTTGGCTCACTGCAGCCTCAACCTCCTGGGCTCAGGTGATCCTCCCACCTCAGTCCCCCTTGTAGCTGGGACTACAGGCACGTGCCACTACACCTGGCTAATTTTTGTATTTTTTTTGTAGAGAGGGGTTTTTGCCATGTTGCCCAGGCTGGTCTCAAACTCTTGAGCTCAAGTGAGCCACGTGCCTCCTCCTCCCAAAGTTCTGGGATTATGGGTGTGTGCTACTGCACCTGGCAATAACCCTTCTTTTTAATGTATTTGTTTTGCTTTGTTATCAAAGTTATGCCTGGCTCTAAAGACAAGTTAAAAAATAGTTTCTTTTTTAATTCTGGGGCCGAATTTGCTATTTCTTGTTTGCCAGAAACCTAGGCCTAGAGTTTTGTTTTGGAAAGATTTTGACTTTGGATTCAATTTCTTTAATATCATGCACATTTCTTTTTCATTCCCGCCTTTGGTTATTTGTGACTTCTCTTTCTTTTCATCAGTCTTGCTAGGGTTTTAAAATTTGTATTAGTCTTTTCAAAGAGCTACATGTGGCTTTGATAGTCTTTTTTTCTAATGTTTGTTTGCTCTTTTCTTTATTGCTTTTTTTGCAGGGGAAATTTATTATGTTGTTCTTTATCTAGTTTCCTGAAATAGATTCTTACACCCTTAATTATGAATCTTTTCTTCTTTTCTAATGCATGTATTTAAGGCTGTAACTTTAAAGTAAACAGAGCTTACATGAGTTTTTATATTGTTTCATTCAAAGTATTTTCTCATTTCCATTGTGATTTCCTCTTTGACCATGGTTTGTTTTAAAGTCTATTTCTTAATTTGTGGGCCTACAAGAATTTTTAATTTTCTCTTTGTAATTGTATTATTAGAAAACTTGTTTCAAATTACTTTAATGGTCAGATAAATTATTTCAATCATTGGAAATTTGTAGTTTGCTGTGTGTTTTAAAATAATGAGTATCCTGTAGTTAGATACTGGAAGTCTGTATATGTCTGTTAGATTGCTTATATCGCTCAGTTTTATATCATTTCTGATTGTGCACACTTGTTCTCTCTACTGAATATAGTCTATTTCTTTAAATATTTCTGTCAATATTTTACTTTAAATTTTTGAAGTAATTTCTTAGGTACATACTTATTTGGAAATGTTGTATCTTCTTCATAAATAATATGAACCTTTGTCATGGTGAGCTATCCCTCTTTATCACAGGTAACACTACTTAAAGTTTACTTTGTTTACAGTTAATATAGCTATACTGGCTTTATTTTGGTTAGTGTTTGCATGGTATGTCTTTTTTTTTCTACTTCTTTACTCACAGCCTTTCTGAATTCAT
>NW_016107518.1:3052657-3110033 GCF_001604975.1 Cebus imitator
TTAAGGAACTGATTTTTTTTTGGGGGGGGAGAAGTTTTCCACCCTTCTACTATTATTTTAGTCATTAACCAAAATGTGAAAACAGATCTGTGACCTATCAATGTCTGTTAACTAGTAGTTTTCTGTTTCCCAGGTGATACAGTTGCTTTAATTTGCCTTACTATGATATGATTTTGTTGCTGTTGTTGTTGTATATCTTAATTATCTGTAAGTTTTAAATCCAGCATATCATTATTGTGTTTTATGTGGTCACTATTTAGACATACTCACTTTTCATTGGCTTTTATTATTTCGTACACCTCCAGCTTTTCTTCTTGAGACGTTTTCTATCTTCCCTTCGATATTTCCTTTAGTGCAGGTCTGCCGGTGTCAGATTCTCCTCTTAGTCTGTCTGCAATGTCTTTATTTCACCTTCATTCCTGAAAATTGTTTTCTGTATATAACAAATGAGTTTGGCAGTTACTTTTTCCTTTCATCACTATGAAAATATTCCATTGTTTTCTGTATTCCATTATTTCTGTTGAGAAGCTTTGAATCTGATAGTTGTTCTTTTTTCTTTTTTCAAGTAATTTGCTTTTTGTGACTGCTTTTAAGTCTTCCTTTTGCCTTTAAACAGTAGTTTGTCTAGGTATAGACTTCATTTTATTTCTCTTTCTTAGGGGTTGTAGACTTCTTAAATTCCTAGATTAATATCTTTAACTGCTTTTACAAAAATGCTCTGCCATGATCTCTTCAGTATTTCATCTATAGGATCTCTCTCTCCTGGTATTTGCCCAGGCTGGAGTGCAGTGTCGTAATCTTGGCTCACTGCAACCTCTGTCTCTTGAGTTCAAGCAATTCTCTTGCCTCAGCATCCTGATACTGGGACTATAGGCACATGCCACCATGCCCAGCTAATTTTTATATTTTCAGTAGAGATGGGGTTTCTCCATGTTGGCCAGGCTAGTCTTGAACTCCTGACCTCAGGTGATCTGCCTGCCTCAGCCTCCCAAAGTGCTGGGATTATAGACGTGAGCCACTGTGCCTGGCCAGTCTTTTACTTTTATGAATTTTTCCATTCTTTTGTTTCTTTTTGCTTGGTTCAGAATTTTTCTTTTGACCTAATTTCCAGTCCACTACTTGAACTATGTGTTTTTATCTCCTTCAGCATGATTATTTTTCATCTGATAGCCACACTATCTGGAGTCATTTAGGGTTTCTGTTTTCTGTCATTTTTACTAGTTTTCATTTACATTGTCTTGTCTCCATTTGTGCCTGTTACTTTTGATTATTTCTCAGAGTATTTGAAAAATTATTTTTTAAAATATTTTCAGGACTGTTACTTTCCTCCACAAAATGTTTTCATTTTTTTCTTCCTGGTCCCAAAGTATTAGCAATCTGGGATTACTTTAATTCATTTTTGGGGATTAGAACTTCTGGACCATTCAGATGACTTGTAACTAGACTACAGTATCTGCGAGGACTTTTATAATTTCGGTTTACTCTTATGTCTAAGAAACAAACCTTGGGAATCCCAATGTCAGGTGCGGAGGTTTTGCCAGGCAGCAACCCACACCATTGAGTGGGTCTGGCTCCAACTTTTATTTTCTACCCCAAGATGATGGCAAACTTTTTCTGTAAAGGACCAGAGAATAAATATTTTAGGCTTCATAGGCCAATCTCTGTCTCAGCAATCAACTCTGCTGATGTTCTGCAAAGGCAGCCATAAAAAATAAGTAAATTAATGAGGATGAATGTATTCCACTGAAGCTGTATTTACAAAATACATGCAAAGCTAGATCTGCCACACGAGCCATAGTTTGCCATCCTCTGCTATAGTATGTGAAAAGTTCTGTTTAGATTCACAGCCACCTCTGACATTTAGATTAGCACTAAATGCTGGAGTAGCCTCTCCTTGATCTACCTTGTTAGCTCTTCAACGCCTTAAAGCATATGCTGAGTTTTTAAGTTTATTAGCAGGAGATTAACCTAAAAGTTTAGTTTGCCACTACCAGAAGCTAAAGTCACATGTAAGGTAACCAATGTTTAAAAAAAAAAAAAAAAAAAGGATTTTCACACTCTGATCTCAAGAATAGAAGTTTCCTAAGAAAATATATCTCACTAGCACCCTGTGTTATGTAAATGACTACATTTTGTTTTCGTTTTTCAAATCTGAGTTTTAGAACATACTTCTATGGCCCTCCTAGAGAGATTGTACATTCCAAGGCTAAAGTTATAGAGCACTGTTACCCATCAGAACTTACTATGATGATAGGAAATGCTTATCAGTACCAGTCAGTGTGGGGGTCTTGAGCTACCTGTGGCTATTGAGCACTTGAAATGTGGCTAGTGTGACTGCAGAACTGAAATGTTACTTCAGTTTTAATTAATTTAAAAATAAATACCCAGATGTGGCTATTTTGTTTGGAATGGATGCAGCTTATATTAAAAGAAGAATCTCATCTCAGTACACAATGGGTTCTTACACTCCCGCCTACCAAAGTACCTATTTTCCAGCACTCTTGCAAGAAATATTTTAACTTAAATATGTTGGATGAATGATATTTCACTAAATATCCTAGGCCTCACAGAGTGTTTCTGTTTATTCTTACCATTCGCCTGGTGTGATGGAAGCACACTTGTTATCCTTAAAGAGCAACGTAAAACTGATGCAGTCACTCAGTTTACTTTCTAACATGAATTTTTCTCTGCAGGGAAAGGGGCGTATTCGTCGAGGAAACTATCCAGGTCCATCTTCACCTGTTGTAGTTCAGTTGCCTTCCATGTCTGATGTCTCAGAAGAGACCTTGACTAGTGAGGCAGCCATGGAGACTGACATCACAGAACAGCAGCAAGCAGCTATGCAGCAGGAGGAAAGAGTGCTGACTGAGCAGATTGAGAACCTCCAGAAAGAGAAGTGAGTGTCCAGGAGGAAGGGAAGAGACAGTTATTGTCTGTCTTCATTTCCTTTCTTCTGTTGTTCCTTTATTTTTTCTTATTTATTAAATATCTGCTGTGTGTCAAACACTGTGTCAGATGATACAGGAGATGTTGAGATGACAAAGACGTGTTGCCTGTACTCAGGTAACAGTGTAAAAGTTGTACCCTCCAGGAAGTCAGTTCCATGAGCTGGAAAACCTGAGGCTGCTTGCTGCAGTGATAGTCTGGAGAGGCTAACTGGGAGGAGGACACAGTATCCACAGGGCATGTCAGTGTTAGTCACGATTCATTTGGCAGTAACAACGGGGAGCCAAGATGAGGTACTGGAGTCCTAACAGGTCAGAGATCAGCCTCCAGAACAGATTTGTTTTGCAAAGAAGAGTAGGCATTCTTAGGCTAAGCCAAAGTCCATTTCAAGAATGGGCATTATTCACAAATCCATGAAGGAAGGTAATTATCCAAAGATCCATGTGGCTATGGGAATAGCAACTAGATAGTCATAGTAAGGCTGTAGCCCTAGAGGATGCTAGGATTCTGGATAGGGAAATTGGCTGCAATTTAGGAGAGAGACAAATAAGAAGCTCTTTTACCTACATTCATCACTGTTGCAGGGATTGGGTGACCCCTATGCCTTGGGGATAATATGAATATCCCATGGTTCTCCTGACAGGTGCTGCGTAATAGTTCTGGTCGACATTGATGACTCTTAAGCAGTCTTAATGAGATCTTTGTTCCTGAGTTCCAGGATCCCAGGTCTTGAGTTTGGCTCATAAGGGGATATGAGACTGTTTTTGTCTCTCATGATTGATTCTGGGGTTTAGGCCAGCTAAAACAGCAGCAGAACTCAGCTTTTAAAAATATGATAAGGCAAAGATGGTGTACATTGACCAGGGGCTATTTGCTGTAAGAGTGATCTGAAAAGACCACCTCATTCAGCTTTGATGCAAATGATACTGGCAGTCTTGAAGGATAAATAGGAATTTTCAAAAAAGGATACAGTCTCCATAAAAAGAAAGAAGAACAAACAGAGTCTCAGAATGCACATGGCTTAGGACAATTGTAATGCTGATAAGACTGTTTTTTAAATGATTGTTCATGGATCTCAAGCTAAGTAAAGTGGAAGTAAAGGTAAGGGAGTCTATTAGGGAAGAGACTTGTTTAGAAGGTGAGTAAGAATTGGAAGGATAAGGAGGTTGTGAACAGAGTAGAGTATTGGATTCAGAGTTGGTTTATTTCCAGGTAATGACAAGCTCCAGGATCTACCCATTGGAGAAAGTAGCTTAGATAAAGTGGATGAAGGTCTTGTTAGAAGTTGCAGACATAAAGAAACTTTAGTGTTAGGGTATTGAAATGAGTTTTTACGAAGATATTAATTGAATATATCAGGGTGATGTCAGGCATTAGTGAGAAAGCCAAGTACCAAAGACTTCATGGAATGTGGGGCACTACTGAGAGGTAGCTGGGTGTCTGTGATGAAGGAGGAAGATAAGAGAATACAATAACTGAAGATGTCATAAGCTTCAAAGGACAGAAAAGATCAGTGTTTTTCTTCATCTAGAGGTCTCTGTGGTGAAGGTAGTGGATATAGTCTACAGCCAGTTAATAAGCTTCATGGAAAATAGTTTAGGAGCCAGAGGAATCTTAGAGGTTATCTAGTTTAATCTCTTTGTTTTGTAGTTGAGGAAGTTGAGGTCCATAGAGAGAAAGGTACTTCCCTGATACATTATGAAAAATTATGAACAAGTTTAGAGCCCTGATCTCCTGATTATCAGTCCAGAGTTCATTTTATCAAAAGATCTCACCACTACAGCATCTTCCTTCACCCTACCCTTAGCCTTATTGTTGGTCCTAGATTGGCTGTCTACCATTTTGTCCTTTAGTCCATACAGTTTTAGCCATCACCATATTTGGCGTACAGGTCCTCATCACCACCTGGATGGGGATAGTAAAAATGTGGCTGTCTTTGCTTCTTAGATTCCTGACTTCCACAGAGGATCTTTTTTTCTGTTATCTTCCTTCCAGTTCCTATCAAATGCTAACGGTTTCTTGATTGTATCTTACAGGGAAGAGCTAACATTTGAGATGCTTGTACTGGAACCCCGTGCCTCTGATGATGAAACCCTTGAGTCTGAGGCCTCCATTGGGACTGCTGATAGCTCAGAAAATTTGAATATGGAGTCCGAAGGTGCTATCCCTGAGAAATCAGGTAAGTGGACATGGTAAACCAAAGACTCCAGATTTGTTTTGCAGAGGAGGAATAAGGATTTCCAAACTAAGACAAAGTCTTTGAAGAATACACTGACCATACATCAACAGTAACAAAGTCCTGAGGAATTTTGTCCTTCTAGCCATATAGTTTTAGCCTTCATCGTTTGGCATAACAGGCCCTTGTCACCACCTGGATGAGGGTAAGAAATGTAACTGTCTTTGCTACCTAGATTCCCGACTTCCATTCTTTTTTCCTGTTGTCTTTGTAAAGCTTCCATATACATTTGGGGGTTTTTTTGGTGTTTTTTTATATTTGCAATTTAATGTTTTATCCTGCATTTACCACAGAGAAAAGCCAATAATCACAATACATGTTGTCCTGCTGACCCATGACCCATTTTCTGAGGGTGGCAGGAATTTGGCCCCACTGTGAGGTGGGACTGTACACATATACAAAAGAGGTGTTTAACTGAATGGCATCTCAGGGAGACAGAGAACTTACTACATATCCTGGCTGGTTTCTAAATGATAGTGACTGTTCTAGGCTTCTGCTGGTGGCATAGTCAAATGCCAGATTTCCTTGGGGATGATTCTGAAATTATATATATACAAATGGATGGTGAGCTCTCTTTGATTATGACTGTGCCCATAGTAGGTCAGCCTGGACCCTCCAAATCTTATCCCACCCAATTTCATGTGTGAACGGTGACACCTACTCCTTACATGATGATTTGCTTTAGAGGGAACTGTCATTTACATCTTTGGTCTCTGTTTCGCGTTAGAGAGAAGCTTAGCCCTTAGCTCCCTGAAGACAGCTGGCAAGTCCGAACCTTCCAGCAAGTTGCGAAAGCAGCTTAAAAAGCAGCAAGACTCTTTCGATGTAGTGGACTCTTCGGTGTCCTCCTTATGTCTGTCTAACACTACATTGTCTCATGGGACCAGAAAACGATTTCAGATTTATTCCAAATCTCCATTCTACCGAGCTGCCTCAGCTAATGAGGCACTGGGAATGGAAGGACCATTGGGCCAGACCAAATCCCTGGAAGACAGGCCTCAGTTCATCAGCAGAGGAACCTTCAACCCAGAAAAGGGCAAACAAAAATTAAAGAATGTGAAAAACTCACCTCAGAAAACCAAAGAGACCCCAGAGGGGACAGTCATGTCTGGCCGCAGAAAAACTGTGGACCCAGACTGCACCTCCAACCAACAGCTAGCACTCTTTGGAAATAATGAATTTATGGTCTGAACTGGCAGATGTGTTTCCCTCCATGGCTGCAGAGTGGTAAACACATCTCACCTTTGGGTCTGTGTTTCATCACCTCGTTCACAATAGTCCATCCTAATTGTGGTCCTGTCTCTTTTCTAAGCATATGGCTACGACTGTATGTGCTGAATTCCTGGGCCTCCTGCAGAAGCAGAAGGGCCTCTTTGAAGCCTGCTGGGGATGGTGCCAGCTGTGCCTTGGCTGCTCTATTTGAATTGAGATTTCACTAAACAAAGCCACCTAGGGCCTGGGGATTTTGGTCAGTTGTAGTTGCCTCTCCCGTATCCTGTTTTCCCTTCCCAAAGGTGGGTGTTGAACTAGGCGGGATATTGTGGGCCTGAGGGAGCCTCTCATTTCTGGCATTTGAAGAAAACATATACATCTTTCTTAACCATGAAAGCAAAAGGCGTTTGGGTTTATTTTGGGATAGTTAGGAGCTGGGGTTGGATATAATTTTTTTCCAAAAACTTATAAACAAAAAGTCTGAGCCCTCTATTTTAAGATTTCTGAAAAAAAACACTCCATGTTATATTCTGGGGAAAGCAAAAAAAAAAAAAAAAAAAAGTGGTTGTTTCCATGAAGCCATCAGAGTGTGTCTTAGCTCTCTTGTTATACAGTGAAGAAGAGAATACCTATTTTGTTTTTTGATGATGATTAATGTCATAATAATCAGTGCTGGTTTAACTCCTGTTTAGTTCCTGCCAAATACATTGCATGGACTGAAGTGTCAGTAGCCATACTGTTCTGTTTCCTAGTCCTAGGACCAGATTCTTCTACTTTATTTTTTTAGTTTCCCAGAGACATGGTGATCCCTAAACTTAGGAAGGTTTCAACCTAAGCCCTTCAGGCCTTTCTCCTTGTATAGATCAAACCGAAAACCGCATATGAGCCTGTTCATCTGCTGGTGGATTCCCACCACAGACTCAGTCAAATAATGTGACCGTCTAGTCAGTTCTCCAGAAACTTTCACATACAGCCTTGCATGAATAAATGTTACAGAAAGCTGCCAAAAAATAAAAAGGTTTTTAATATAACCCATCTAACATTTATCTTCCTTTTCTCAGACCATCAGTATTAAATATGATGGAAAAAAAAATCAAGGACTACTTGAAGCTATTTTTGTTAATATTCTGGTTACTGAAGTTTACTGTAAATATATATATATGTATAGTAAGTATATTTCTTTTTAACTTTGTGCTTTCCTCCTTCCCATGGAATTTCTTCCCACAGATTAGGGGCCACTGGACAAGGGGGTGAGAGCCATTCATCCCTGGGTTGAGGGGATAGTAAGACATCATTTTCACCACTGGGTGGTCTTCATACACCTGAGTTATAATAGCATTTTAAGTTTCAATTAGAAATCTGTTTTTGCTATTTATAATATATGAAAAGTGAAACATGATAGCCTTTCTTAAGTATGTGAAATGTTGTTTGTTTATTTTTAAAGTTACTAAATGCATCTTGTCTTGCTACTACATGCACTGCTCTGAAAAAGAGCCTTCACCATCTATAACCTGTATTTTGGTTATTCTTCCTTTTCATACTTCTTTGAAGTTGTGGAAGTAGTAAGTCTTTAGTTAAGGCAGAGTCTCTCCTGTTACACAACACTGAACCTCATGCCGTTGCCTCAGTGGTTACTGGCCAGCCCCCGAGGTTAGACTTGGAGCATAATTCTGAGTGGCAGCTAAAGGTAGCAGGAGTCTTACCTCTCCCTGCTTTGGGTTCAGAATTGGGCCAGAGAAAGGAAGCTCTTAAAATCTCCAGAATAATGACAGTTAGTGAACAAATGTTACGCTTTATATCCCATAGACATCTGCCACCTTGTTCTTCTTGTCCTGAGGAGTAATAAATGTTAAGCTTTTAAAAATCAGAATTTCAGAGACTCTCCTAGAGGAAAACCTCTCAGCATGGTGTGTCAGAGTGGGATTGCTGGTTCCTTAGCCCCATGCCGGGCTGCACAGTCTGTTTCAGTGTTCTTGAGAGAGTAGTGTGCTGCTGGGTATTAATTGTTACTCTGCACTTGCTCCAGAATGTTGGTTAAATCCTGTATTTAAAAAAAAGATTGCCCTTATTGAATAATTTCCTGTGGCCCAGAGCAATGGCCAGGAGAACACATGTTGGCACAGGTTCTTCCTTCTAAATCTTTGTGCGGTTTTTTGGCAAAATGAGCTTTTTGGCAGTTAAAAAACTACTTACATAGATCACTTTATAGGAACTAGGTGATGGATGTTAAGAGACTTTATAATTTTTCTCAGGGACCTGAAACTCCAATTTGGGTAAAATTCAATTAAAAAAAAAAAACTCGTTTTTTTTGGTTGCTAGATTTGTGGATTTCTAGTGATTTAACAATTTGCCAGGATTGAGGTGGGTGAGTGAGGAGAAGAGAGCCACAAAATGGTAAGAGTGGAGAGCAGTGTGGGGCCCTCCCTTTGAGGGAAAGCCGTTGTTTACATAGGGGGTAATAGGCTTTGTTGGTCTGATCAAGAGATGAAGCCATACTCTTAAAAACCTTCAGAACCAAGTGCTGTGTCTGCATCCATCTGTTCTCACCGGCCCTCTACATGATAAAGTTAGGTCACCACAAAGTGATGCCACAGTACAATCCCTTACAAAGGTGTTTAGCCCTTATTGTGCATCACATTTGTGGTTCCATAGTGCTTCTCCCTTGCTTGTTTGCTTTGCTCTGCATGGCAGCAGTGTGGCAGCTCCCCATTTGGAGCCAGCACTCCACAATGCAGAGCACTCTAGTCACAGCACACATTCCCAGCCCCAAACAAAACCTGAATTTTCAATTCTTCCCATTAAAGTGAATGTATCCCTATAATTATGTACTTATTATTACGGAAAATGTAACTTAAGTAGAGAAGTGTCATTTCATTCTGTTACCACAAATTGAAGCAAATTAACAGCAAATACAGGGAGGATTCAGGGAGGTGACATGCTTATTTTACAATGTACTTTGTACCTCCTGCCATTTAAATTATTTTGCCACTCTGGGCTTCTGAAAACACAAAGGGCAGTATAGCCCTTCAACTGTGAGCCTTGCAGAGAGAGACAGAAGGGCCAGAGGTCCTGGGATGGAGTACTAGAGACCCACCTTCTCATGCTTTGGAAACCTGCCAGAGTACTTACCCTGCTGGAAGGTTAATGAAGACTTCCGTTCTGTGTTTCATAACAGTAGAGTTGTTTTCACCATCCAAGACAGAAGGTCGCAGATGTGTGCTGAAAAGATGTGGTCCAGCAAGTTTCCGTAGTCCCACCTCAGTGCCCGTGAGCTGTGTTTTTAACTGTAACTAATCAGTGTTTACCTTTCACAAGCACTTTGGTAAACTAGAGAGAAGAAAGGATTCTCAGGATGTGTTCAGAGCTGAGAGCATTTTTATTTTAAAAAGAAACATACTCCATGGCTTTCCTCATCCTCCTTTTTCTTCTTGGTGGGAAGCTGGACACAGGGCATGCATCATTCTGTATGGACAAATGTGTTATGTCCACCCATGCTCTTGTGACAACGCCCCAGCACTGTCCCCCAGTACCACGCTGGCCTTGGTAATAAAACTCCTTGCTATCTGTGGGAGTCATCTTTTTCTATGCCCTAGACTTCTTTTCTTTTAACCACTTTTCTCTAGAATGACTCCCACATTTGATTTGATATTGAAAGGGTAACAGCAAAATGATTGTGGAGATGGATCTATTAGGTCTCATATTGATCCCTTGGTTGAAACTGTTTTCAAAAAAGCCCCAACAATGGGCCTGTCACCTTGCTAGTCATCCATTCTTAATGCCTATCAGCCCTCTGAGGTCATATAAAAGTTACACCTTTTGAACCAAGTATTTGTATTTACTACGGGAAAGGTGTGGACTACAGATTAGTATTATATTATTTTAATGGATTTTAAGTAATTTATAAATATGCTGAGTGTAAATTTTTAAAAGACTATGTATTGTAAAAGAACATATCCTGTGAAATGTAACATTTTACTGTTTAATAGAAGAATAATTCTATAAGAAGAATGATTTATCTCACCCATGGAACTGATTACATTCCGGATGCAATCAACAGGCACTTTGTAATTTCCTTTTTTTCTTTGTGGGGGGTTGAGGGGTAACAAGACATCATCTGTATAAAGTGCAGTTTGTGTCACTCAAAATATGCACTGTATGGCTACACAAAAGCAGCTTGATGAACAAATCACCCCATGGCTCATTAAAGAACAAAGCTTCCAGAAGCAGCAATATGTGTGGCTTGTTTTCCATCCATCCTAGCTCCCACTCCAACTTATTCCAGTCCAACTCCAAGGAACAGCAGTGACTTCTTAGTTACACTGATGTGTTTTCAGGAAAGGACTCAACCCCAGATGGACAAAGCACAGAAGTGGCAGTCCCTGGAACTCAAATGAATTCAAGTGAAGGTATGATTCAAGGTGTCATCTGTCTGTAGTGGATGCAGGTTGCTGGCTGTCAATTCATTTAATTGGTTTAAGGCTTAAAGGGCAGGAAAAGCAGTCTGCATTTAGGATCTTCCCCTAAATTGACCACTTGAAGAAGTAGCAAGGTCGCTAATAGCGGGCTCAAGGATTTTCACTGAAAAGCAGAGCAACGCATTGCAGTAGAAACAAATTTTAACTCAAGTTTGTCATTTTTGTTCTGCCACCAACTTTACTGCATGACGACTGGGAAAGGCTAAAGGATGTTAGTTTTCCTATCTGGAAGTCAGTTCTCTTTCCCAGATTCCCGTCTTTGGAGAACTCCTGCTGACCCTCAGGTTTTAGTGTAAAAGGCAGTTGTCCTGGGAAGTTTGCTGTAACCCTGTGAATTGAATTGGTAGCCTGTGTTGTCAACAGCTCTCAGTATTCACAGTGTCGGACACTTGCTTGTCTTGCTTCCAGCTCCTGATAAGAGGTGCTGGGCACTTAGATACTAGATGAAAGGATTGACCTAGGATCAGTGGTTTCAAAATGCAAAATCAGGTTTTTTTTTTTTTTCTAGCCAAATATATTCAATTTTTATAATTATGGGGTCATCCTCACTTCTTTTTGCATTAAATTTACATTTTTGCATTAAATTTATATTACACTGAAATATGAATAGCATTAATTGTTTAAAATTTCCTTAGTTGCCCAAAGAAAACCTAGAAATATCACTTTATTATTTTTTTGAGACGGAGCCTTGCTGTGTCACCCAGGCTGGAGTGCAGTGGCGCAATCTTGGCTCACGGCAACCCTCACCTCCCAAGTTCAAGCAATTCTCCTGGGTCAGGCTCCCAAGTAGCTGGGACTACAGGCACGTGCTACCACGCCTGGCTAATTTTTCTATTTTTAGTAGAGACAGTGTTTCACTATGTTGGCCAGGCTGGTCCGAACTCCTGACCTCAGGTGATCTGCCCACCTTGGCCTCCCAAAGTGCTGGGATTGCAGGTGTGAGCTACCATGCCCAGCCGAAATCCATTCTTAAAACTTGCCCCTGAGATTACTGAGTCTACAGCTAACTATTGTGATTATGAAGAAGTGAGAACAGAAAGGTATGGTGGGATGCAGGTTATAAAGAGACTAGAGCTTTGGTTTGGTTTGGTTTGGTTTTTAAAATGCTTTTGCCCTAGAATGGGTGGCAGTACAATGTCTTAGAGCAGAGACATAACCATGAAAATAGATAAGGTATATGTAATTACCTGACTGTTGAATCTTGTAGGTGTCTCAGACTCTCAGTCAAGGAGTGTGTCACTTCCAGGTAGTGCCCACAGGCATTGTCTTAGGTGCTTAGGGTACATTAGTGAACAAAACAAAGATCCCTGCGCTGTAGAGCCTGCATTCTAGTCGGGAACACCAGTGGTGTCCACCAGATAGAGACAATACCTGGGTTTGACTATCAGGTTACATTTGAATGAGCACTTCTTGGCATATTGAGTCTTTCCCAGCCCTTCCTACCTTGAAATACCCCCTTGTGGGTTGAGAAGTGTCTCGTGAATCTAAATCTAGCTTTATTTGAAAAGAAAGGCCCAGATAGTCCCACAGGGTCTACCTCTGTGGTGCTTCATAGCCAAAGACATTTCTGGCATTGAGGAAAAAAAAAAAAAAAGCTTTCAAATTATCTCCTCTCCTGACTGACAAGGACCCTAAATGCAATGAAAGAGCCATTACTCATTGTAAGGCCGGTTGCCTTGCCGGGAGCTCGGACATGCCCACCCCCGCTGCACCTAAAAACTACGTCATTGCTCCGCGCTTGGCACCAAGCCTTACACTCAGCATCTGGCTTAGCCATGTAGCCTCCCCAACGCCCACTTCTGCACTCTGCACCCAGGTCTGCACTCAACACTAGACTCTGCACTCGGCACCTAGCCTGCCACTGGAAAACCCGACCAAAATTGTAAAAGGAGCCCTGCCAAACCTACCCAATAGCAGTTTGCCCCGTCCATGTCCCGCTCCCCCTGGGCGGCCCGTTCACCGGTAGTCCCACCCGCCTACCAATAGTAGCTTGCCCCGTCCACGTCCTGTTCCTCCACAACCAATCAGGACACCCTCACTCGCTATAAAACTCCACGCCTTGAGAAGTCAGGCATGACTTCTCTGGCCCCTTCCCCGGACCATAGAACCTCGCCCGGGAGCTGAATAAATTGGCATTTATTTTTCTTACTCCAGCCTAAGTTTCCTCATTTTAACTCGGCAATAACCCTTACATTTGGTGCCAAAACCCGGGAGGAGTTGTAAGACCCCTCCTGGGGGTAACTGACTCCTTCACCCGAGGCTGGACCAGGGAGCCGCTCTGCCATAAGGTAAGACTTCTGTTGCCCAAAGCCTTTCCTACTGCCTGCTCTGTGGACTCCCTGCTTGTAATTGTGGCCGCATCGGGGACTCCTCGTCTCTAGCCGTGGGCCCAGGGCCCTGGCCTCATTCTGAGGACCTGAGCATAGAGGAGACGTCCCTACACTCTTGTCTTCCCCCGTAAGGGGTTTCTCAGGGCCAGGAATCTGAGGGAGACGTCCCCACCTTCCTGAACCCTCTCGTAGCCTCCGGTGTTCGGTGGTACGGCCCGGGACGCTGAGCCGTGCTTCCGATTATCTCCACAGCAGCGGCCAAGGTTTGGGTAATTGGAAGCCCCGTTTACAAGCCCTGGTCCTGTCCAGGAGCAGAACCAAACCCCTGGCTTACAATCTCAAACTAGCCCTTTGGCAGGCAAGCTCCTGCCTAAGTACTTTTGGTTTCTCTTCCTCATCCCGAGCAAGTGAGTAAGTTTATGTGTAGTCCCACGGCTTCATGGCTACGGGGCTTTGTGTGGGCCTCAACCCGCAATTCCACGGGGACGTCATAAGGCATAACGGTGATTCACCTCAAGACTAAAAGTTCTGAGGTGACCAGGCCCGGGGGTTATACGGGTACACCTTAGCCAAGACGCCCTGAAACATCCCTTCAGGGACGTGGCCAGGAAGGCATCAGACTGGTCTCCCATCTGGGGGGCACCATCCTTTGTCTGTCAATACTATATGTGGTTTTGTCTTTACTGTAGATTTGCCAGCTTCATTACACTCCTGTTAGCCAATGTACAGTGGTTAAGGCCTGCCTCCCTTGAAGTAACAGATATTCTACAGTGGGTAACAGACCACTGGCTACAGGGGACCTTCACTGAATTCTTGCCTCTAGAGATAACTCTGTTCTCTTTTTTCCTCCTACTCTTCTTATACCACTAAAACTTCACTTCCCAGTTCTGTCCCCTTACACTTCCTCTAATTCTTCCATGTGGCAGATAGCTCTAGCCTTGTCTCTCTTTATTTGCTTTCTTGTTATAATCATTGCAGCCTGTAGATTCTCTCAGCCACCACCCCCGGGAAAGGAGTTCTTCTGCGCATGTTGGGTATAATACCCTTTCGTGCTCCCTCAAACTATGGGTAATCAGGAATCTCACCCAGATCCTAGGTCGCCACTAGGATGTCTGGTACAAAACCTATCCAAACTGGGTCTTTCCATAAAAAAGAAAAGGCTACTCTTCCTCTCCACCGTGGCCTGGCCACAGTATCCTCTGGACAATCAGTCCAAGTGGCCTCTGGAGGGCACACTCAACTTTAATGTCCTAACAGACTTAGACAACTTCTGCCAAAGAAACAGAAAATGGGCAGAGGTTCCCCACATTCAGGCTTTCTGGCATCTCCGCTCCCACCCCGGCCTCTGCTCCTCTTGCGATACTGCTCAGGTGCTCCTGGCCAAAGACACCCCCAGACTGCCTTTGGCCTCTCCACCAACCTCCTCCTCCTGCCTTCTCTGACCCCCATCGGGCCAAAGAACTCTCCCTTCCCCCCGCCCGACCCACTAATCCCCGCCCTATGTGGAACCCCCAACCCCCTCCTGCTCCTCCTCCTCTTCTGGGTCCCAACCTGGCCTCTCCTGTTAGTGTTCACACTTGCTCACGCTGTGCTCCCAACAACGAAACCTCTCTTTGTCCCCTCCACGAGGTGGCCAGAGCAGAGGGTGTTGTCCGAGTGCATGTTCCCTTCTCCCTCTCTGATCTGTCCACCATTAAAAAACGCCTAGGGTCATTCTCCACCAATCCTACTGCTTACACCAAGGAATTTCGCTACCTCACCCAGGCATATGACCTAACCTGGCATGACACATATGTAATCCTGTCCTCCACTCTTACTCCAGATGAGCGTGACTGCATTCTCACGGCGGCCCAGGCACACACTGATCAGGTACATCTCACAAACAATCTAATGCCAGTAGGCGTGGCAGCGGTCCCCCGAGGCCGACCCTAATTGGGACTATCAAACTGGCCAAGATGGCCACCGCCGCCGAGACCAAATGCTGCAGTGCCACCTAGCGGGCATGCAGAACGCAGCCCAAAAGGTAGTTAATTATGATAAGTTGCGGGAAATAACTCAGGGTCCTACTGAAAACCCAGCCGCCTTCCTTGACCGACTAACGCTATGGTCCTCCACACCTGACTAGACTCGGACTCTCTAGCAGGGGCTACAGTCCTAGCAGCCCATTTCATCTCTCAGTCAGCACCAGACATTAGGAAGAAGCTAAAGAAAGCTGAGGAGGGCCCCCAAACTCCCATGAGACCTGGTAAACCTGGCATTTAAAGTTTTTAATGGCCGAGAGAAGGCTGAGGCCACCCGCCAGGCCCATCTACAGCAACAGGTAAGCCTCCAAACGCAGGCTCTTATAGCAGCCCTGAGGCCGGCAGCTCACCAAGCGTCTGGTGTAGGGGACCCACCGAGACCTCTCCAAAAGGGCCCCTCAAGGTCCTCCCAAACTGCGAGAGTCCCGCCCGGGCCCTGTTTCAAATGTGGCGAGGAGGGACACTGGGCCCAACAGTGCCCCTGTCCACGTCCACCCCCTGGACTCTGCCCGAACCGCAAACGGGCCAGACACTATACGGAAGGTAGACTGCCCGTCTCGGACTTCAGGCTCACCCCCAACACCTCTACGTGGGGGACAGGCAGGTCCAAAGGAAGCAGTCCCTCCATTTGAGCTTCTTGGCCTCCTGGATGACTGACGTGGCCCAGACTTGGAAACCCCCATCACCCTTGCTGAGCCCAGGGCAACGCTACAGGTAGCAGGTAAGTCCATTTCCTTCTTAGTGGATATGGGGGCTACCTATTCTGTATTGCCTTCCTACTCAGGACCTACCATACCTTCCCAGGTTTCGGTCACGGGAATTGATGGAAAGCCCTCCTGTCCCAACCAGACTCGTCCCTTAGCCTGTAACCTTGAGGGACACCCCTTCTCCCACTCCTTTCTAATCATACCCTCATGCCCAGTTCCCCTGCTAGGATGAGATATCCTCCAAACTTTAGGGGCCACCCTTCAACTCACTGGCCCCCCCACAGTGAACCCCATCCTCCACCCATCTCCTATTGCTACTCCTAACCAGTAACACACTCTGTCTTAACCCCTTGCCTAAACCCCCTATTCCCCTGAGATAGTTAACCCCTTGGTATGGGATACCTCTAAGCCTGTAATGGCCACACATTATACGCCAGTTAAAATATTTCTCAAAGACCCTACCCATTTTCCCTCCCTTCCTCAGTTTCGCATCTCAGAAAACCACCGCCAGGGTCTAAAGCCTATCATCACTCGACTTTTGGCCCAGGGACCCCTTATCTCCTCCAGTTCCCCTTGTAATACTCCTATCTTACTGGCCCAGAAGCCATCCGGCGACTACCGCCTAGTCCAAGACGTGCGCCTTATCAATGAGGCAGTGGTACCCCTCCATCCAGTGGTCCCCAACCCTTACACCCTACTATCCAACATTCCCTCCACTACCTTTCATTTTACGGTTCCTGACCTCAAGGATGCCTTCTTTACCATTCCCCTTCACGCAGAGTCCTACTTCCTCTTTGCCTTCACCTGGACCGATCCAGACACCAACCTGTCACAACAATTAATCTGGACAGTTCTGCCCCAGGGCTTTAGAGACAGCCCCCATATTTTTGGACAAGCCTTACTGGCTGACCTTAGCTCTTGCCCCCTTCAACCCAGTCTCATTCTCCAGTATGTGGATGACCTATTACTCTGTAGCCCCTCCCTCTCCATGTCTCAGCAGCATACTGCTGCCCTCCTTAACTTTCTTGGGTCTCGGGGGTACCGGGTATCCCCCTCCAAAGCACAGTTGTCAGTCACCTCTGTAGTCTATTTGGGCATTCACCTCACCCCCAAGACTAACAGCCTAATAACAGACCGCCGGCAGGCACATCTTTCACTGCAGCCCCCAGAAACTGCCGACCAAACCCTCTCCTTTCTAGGATTTGTAGGATTTTTCCGTCATTGGATACCTAACTTTGCCATTCTGGCTAAACCCCTGTATGTGGCGGCTAAAGACACACCCACGGGACCCCTCTCCCATCCTGGGGTTGTAAAACAAGCTTTTAAAACCGTACGAACTGCCTTGTCCACAGCACCCCCACTCCGATTGCCAGATCTTAACCGCCCCTTCCACTTGTTCACTGATGAAAAACAGGGAATTGCGTTTGGGGTCTTAGCCCAACCCCTGGGTCCCATATATCGTCCTGTAGCCTACTTATCAGAACAGCTTGACCCCACAAGTCAGGGGATGGCAGCCTTGCCTGCGGGCCCTGGGAGCGGAGACAGAACTTACCAAGGAATCCCTAAAACTTACCTTGGGCCATTCCATCTCGGTGTTCTCTCCTCATCGGCTAACCGATTTCTCTCACAAATCTCTGGCTCACCTAGGGCCCTCTTGCTTACGGGAGTTTCACCTACTCTTTACTGAAAATCCTTCAGTCAGCCTCCATTCTACCTCTCCACTCAACCCGGCTACTTTGCCTCCCCTTCCATCTCACTCCCCTCCGGCCCATTCCTGCCCTGAACTAATAGTTGCATTTACTAAACCTCGGGAGGGCCTGTCTGACTTTCGTCTTCCTAACCCAGACCTTACCTTTTATGTAGACGGAAGCTCGATAGTGACAGCCAAGGGACAACGAAAAGCAGCTTATGCAGTAGTCACAGATTCAGCCACCCTCGAGGCACGTCACCTCCCTGATGGAACCACATCACAGAAGGCAGAGCTCGCCTTGGCCCGAGCTCTCACACTAGCACAGGAAAAGCGAGCAAATAATACTGACTCAAAGTATGCCTTTCTTATTACCCACTGCCACTCTGCCCTCTGGAAAGAGCGAGGATTCCTTACTACAAAAGGGTCCCCCATAACCAATGCTACCCAAATCTCTAATCTCCTGCAAGCCCTATCACTGCCCAAAGAAGTCGCTGTCATCCACTGCTGAGGGCACCAGGCCCAGCAGGATGCCGTCTCCCGGGGCAATGCAAGGGTGGATGCCGCCACAAAATCCTTGACCAGCACCACGTTTGCCCCCACGCTGGTCCTGTTCCTCACCACGGCCACGCCGCTGGTATACTCGCTGTCAGAAAAACAGGCCCTCATAGTAAGAGGAGGAACCGAGTCTGATCAGGGCTGGATCTTCCCAAACAACAAGTTCGCCCTTCCACGGGAACAGGCCCCCAAAATTATTACTGAGACCCACCAATCCTTGCATATTGGGCCCAAGGCGTTGCACCGTTTTGTGCAGCCCCTCTTTTTCTCACCGGGTCTGCAACAAACAATTGAGCAGGTACACAAGGCATGTGTTACTTGCTCTAAGATCTCGTCTCAGGGAGGCTTAAAGCCACAGTTTCCCACCCACCAGATGCGTGGCAACCTGCCGGCCCAAGACTGGCAAATTAATTTTACCCATATGCCCACTCACAAAAAACTCCGCTACCTCCTCACTTTTGTAGATACTTTTTCTGGATGGATTGAAGCCTTTCCCACCTCCAGGGAAACCGCGGATACGGTGGCCTCCCTCTTGGTTCAGGGAATCATCCCTCGCTTCGGCACCTGTAACCATCCAGTCAGACAACAGTCCAGCATTTGCAGCCCAGGTGGTCGGGCCCCCACATTGCCGTCTTAACCACCCCCACAGCCGCCAAACTCCTGGGTCACACTCCGTGGTATCATGTGTCCCGCCTCAAGCTGGCCCCTCAAAATGATCAATGGAGGTCTGAACCCTTGGGCCCCACTCGCCTCCGTCTCACCCGGGTCCCCTACCCATCGCCCTCTAACCCTCCAGGACCTCCTCTTAGTAGCTCTTCTAATAACTCCCCTTAAAGCCAAGTCGTATGTTTGGCGCTTCTACCTTCAGGAATCCTGGACTGAAGGCCCCACGACCAAAACCCAATACCTTGCCCAAACAGACTGCCAGCCCGTAGGCTGCCAGTCAGCCATAGTGTTCAAGTTCCGAGCATCAAAGTCCAAAATTCTTTACTCCTGGGGTAACGCAGCCCTATGCTTTCTGTATGACCAAACCCAGGACTACTGTCATTGGTGGAACACCGCCCACGGTGGATGCCCATACAATTCCTGTGTCATGCACAGAATGAGAGGGGGAATACTTACCACTGACAGCGCAGGTAAGGTATTCCTTGCCATCTGCGACCCCTGGAATGGCCGCTGGGAAAAAGGGACCACAGGTAAAATCTACAACTCAGCTACAGATAGCCACCCTAGTGGCACATGGCTAATATTCTGGTCATATACCCGCATCGTGCCTGTGGAAATAGACCAACTCAGCTGGTTAGGCAACACCGTCCTACAGAATGAGGCCACCTTAACTAACCAACTCAGACCCCCAAGCAACACTCCCCAACCTTTCTCCTGGTTAACTCTAGTACAGCAAGGTGTTAACATGTTAAGCTTAACCAAGCCCATAAATTTCACTAATTGCTTCCTATGTGCCTCCCTTAATGCCACCCCCCCCTTAGCCGCAGTTCCCCTCCGGGCTGGGTTCAACCTGTCACAATCACCTACGGGACCTAGCACCACCTTAGCACGTATTCCCTTGTTCAAAGTACACTCCCAAAATCTCTCCCTGCTATGGGATGGCCAGCAGCTTCAGCCTTGGCTGTAACGCCTCAGTAAAAGTAAATTCCACCCTTTACGCGCCTCCAGGAGGATACTTTTGGTGTAATGGAACCTTAACCAAAGTTATAAATGCCTCCCTCCCCTTCTCCTGTGTGCCCGTCACTCTAGTCCCACAGTTAGAAGTGTAAGGGCAGGCTGAGCTCTTATCCCTTACCACACCTCCCCCTGCTCACCGAGCCAAAGGAGCTGTCTTCCTCCCAGTAGTAGTTGGCCTTTCCTAAGCATCCTCTCTAACAGCAGCTGGAATGCGAAGCGGAACGATGGGCTACAGCGTCACTTCAGCCGCTCAGCTAGAAGACAAGCTCCACGTGGCCACTGAGGCGTCAGCCGTCTCTCTGGTCTCCCTCCAACGACAAATTACGTCGCTGGCTCAGGTGACTCTCCAAAACCGGCGGGCCCTAGACCTACTCACGGCGGAAAAAGGAGGTACCTGTCTGTTTCTTCAGGAGCAGTGCTGCTACTACATCAGTGAAACAGGCCTGGTAGAAGAGAATGTCAACACTGTCTATCGCCTCCAAGAAGACCTCCGGAAAAAGCAAAGTGCACCAGCTTCGCCTCTCAACTGGTGGCAATCCCCTATACTTACCTGGCTGGCTCCCATTATTACCCCCGTTATCCTCGTTTGTCTTCTATTAATACTAGCCCCCTTTCTCCTCAGATTTTTACAGGCTCGCATAAGGGAAATTTCCAGGGTGGCCATAAACCAGATGCTACTTCATCCCTATGTCCGACTCCCAACCCAGGCACCGGCCAGCTGACTCCTGCCCCCCGCCCCCACTCCACCCCTACACAGCAGGAAGTAGCCAGAAAGAAGCGGAGTCCTATATCATCAAAAGGGTCAGAATGTAAGGCCGGTTGCCTTGCCGGGAGCTCGCACATGCCCATCCCCCTCTGCGCCTGAAAACTACATCATCACTCCCCACTGGGCACCAAGCTCTGCACTCAGCATCTGGCTTCGCCACGTAGCCTCCCCAATGCCCACTTCTGTACTCCACACCCAGGTCTGCACTCAACACTAGACTCTGCACTCGGCACCTAGCCCTCCACTGGAAAACCCCACCAAAATTGTAAAAGGAGCCCCGCCAAACCTACCCAACAGCAGTTTGCCCCATCCATGTCCTGCTCCCCCTGGGCGGCCCGTTCACCGGCAGTCCCACCCGCCTACCAATAGTAGCTTGCCCCGTCCACGTCCTGTTCCTCCACAACCAATCAAGACACGCTCACTCACTAGAAAACTCCACGCCTCGAGAAGTCAGGCATGACTTCTCTGGCCCCTTCCCTGGACCATAGAACCTTGCCCGGGAGCTGAATAAATTGGCATTTATTTTTCTTACTCCCGCCTAAATTTCCTCATTTTAACTTGGCAATAACCCTTACACTCATCAGAATTTCAGTAGAGCCAATCTACAACAAAATGTTGAAGAAATCTTGGGACATGCTGAGAGCTATGCCATATTAGGAGAATGGAGGCAGCTTTGTATTCCAGGTGAGATGGACTTGGTACAGAAATGAGGAGCTAACAAAGGTCGGAGATGTCCCCGCAGGTCAAGAAAGCCAACGTAAATCTCAGCTAAAAGTTCCAAAGTTCTCAAGAGCTTGCCTGGAAGATATTACAATTCTAGCCAAGAGGCTGCTGTGAAATCTATTTTCCCACAATGTGGCTGTAGTGTCTCCAAAGAAAAATGGCTTCTCTTTTTCCTAATGCCAAATTTAATCAGTTTGGTATTAGGGAGAAAAAAAGTTTCCTGTGAGTGCCTAGCAAATCCTAGGGGAAGGGGTTTCTGGGAAATGTAGTTCCTTCCTGGCATCCCAGCAATGAAGAAAAACCCTTAGAAGTTGAGGAGGAGGTGGTTGTATTGATGCCAGATTGACAGCAGACAATCCAGCTTATGTACTTCCTCTAATTCTCCAAGACTTCTTCCTGGAGAGCCCTCAAATCTCCTTCCCAATGTAGATGTGCTGTGCTCACACATCCCAGATGCTAGCCTGTGAACTTCAGCAGGCTACCTTTGCAGTCTTACCATGTCCTCCAAAGCCAAAGTGTAAGCTAAATATGCAGGGCTGGGCTGGTCATATTTCAACAATGTGTCTTCCTAAGGTGGCTTTGCTCAGGACTCAGCTCTTATGGAAAAACTTTTGATAGGGAATTGGGCAGTAAATGGCATCATAGACATTAGATGACCTGATTAACTGAGGCCACTCCGATACTTTCAAAAGCTGGACAATCTGAAGTAGGCTGGGGGCTGAAGAAGGGCTTCATCTGGGCAGCATTTGCCATACTCTTTCCTCTCTGGGCACCAGCCCTAGATATTCTCAGTTCCTGAGTAGACGGGGCATTTCTGTCAGCTAAGGGAATTCAAACACAACCCAAAGGACAGCGAAACCCTAGGATTTCTCAGACTTCTCACATGACCTTTTCTGTCTTGATTTCAAGCACTTACCCTTTGAAGGCAGAAAATGCAACAGAAATATTCAGTCTTTCATTCCAAAGGGGAAGGGGGAGTGGGAAGGGGGTGGTGCCAGAGTTAACAGCATTAGGTAGAGTCACACCAAGGTTTGAGTCCTCACTAAGCATGTTTTTTCATTTATAAATGGAGATAATTAGCTCTTCCCTCAGAGTTAATCTGAGGATTAAATGACAATTTTAAAAGTGCCCAGCTCACTGCCTGCTATTAATGTATACATTGCCTGATCTAATGTTAATGTGTTAAAATATTATTTTCACAGTCGTCTGGGTCTATCTTTGAAAAGGATGAGGTTTGGCCAGGCACAGTGGCTCACGCCTCTAATCCCAGCACTTTGGGAGGCTGAGGCGGGTGGAGCACCTGAGGTCAGGAGCTTAAGACCAGCCTGACCAACATGGAGAAGTACAAAAAATACAAAATTCGCCAGGCGTGATGGCACGCCTGTAATCCCAGCTACTCAGGAGACTGAGGCAAGAGAATTGCTTGAACCCAGGAGGCAGAGGTTTCAGTGAGTTGAGATCGCACCATTGCACTCTAGCCTGGGCAACAAGAGTGAAACTCCATCTCAAAAAAAAAAAAAATGAGTTTCATCTGAGCTTTATCTTTCCATAAGGACCTAAGAAGTGATGAAGAGTCCCTTTCACAAAAAGTACCCGGAGCTGCCTTATGTGGAGTTGGAAGGTTCACCTTACTTAGGAAGGAGACAGGAGATAAAGGTTGAGAGATAAAGTTGAGATAAAGGTTGATGCTGTGAATGATGGCATGCCACCTGGAGAGAAGCTGGGTGGTTGAATTCTGTGGGAGATTTTCCACTGGGCTTGAATGCATTGCACCTGGACTCTGACTTGGAGCGGAACCCAGATGGAACTCAAAGTGCTCAATCCTTCAGTGTCCTCAAAGGGAGAGCCTTGACCACACTCATTTTTTCTGTTTTTGGGGTTTTTTAAAAACTTTTTTATTGAGGTCTAACAAAGTACAGTAAAGTGCACAGCTCATTGAATTTTTACATTTGTGAAAATACTGCCCAGATCAAAATCAATACCATTTCTATTCCACCAGAGGGCTCCCGTGGGCCCCTTCAGAATCAATCCCACACCACCTGGAAATAATCACTATTCCTTGGGTCACCATCAGTTAATCTTGTCTGTGCTTGAACACTGCATAAATGGAACTTCTGCCCAGCTTCTTTCGTTCAACTTTTAGGTCTGTGACGTTTACCCGTGTTGTCACATGTATCCGTAATACATTCTTTTTAAATTAGTTTTCATTATATGAATGTACCGCAATGCGTTAATTCATCCTACCATCAATGTATAGTTTGGGGCTACTATGAATAAAGCTGCTATGAATATTCTTACAATATCTTTTGGTGAGCATCTCTGCTGGGTACACACACCTACCTACAAGCAGAATTGCTGGGGCAAAGAGTAGGCAAATGTTTCACTTCAGTAGATCGTTTTCCAGAGTGCTTGGAAACATTTCACCTCCGCTCCCACTAGTTTTTGAACATATCACAAAGGAGCTTCTCCATTGGAGTGTTCCCTATGGTCTTGCGGAAAAAGAGCAGCTCGATGCGTTCCGCAGTGATAAACCTCAAAGACGGGAGGAGTAGCAGCAACTTCCCAAACCTGAACAGGAGAGAGGACACCATCAGTTTTACGACCAGCTTCTTAGCACTAGTCCTTGGGGCGGTGCCCTCCCAGGAAAGGCAGTGGAGGAAGGAGAGGAGAGACGAGGTCTTCAGAGCGGGTCAGGACGAATTTCAAGGAAAAGCTGCATTCACCAAAGGAGTTGCCTTCACCTACCTTGACCCATTGTGAGCCGCCACCCCCCAGTTAGTTTAGGAGTGAAATAATGAGTAAATATTGTTTATTATATGTAAAGATTGTAAAGTGAAATTTACATTAACTTTATACAGATGGTTTGACTTTATCATGGTGTGAAAATGATAAGCATTCAGTATGCTCCTTAAGATGGGTTATGTATGAAAATTCATCTTTACCTTACAGTAGCTTCAACTTAACAATGGGTTTATCCAGACGTAACCCCATCATAAGTCAAGGAGCACCTGTATATGAATATATTATTATTAATCATATATATGAGTATTATGATAATCATGTTATTTATTTATCGGTAAGAATATGTTTATAAGAATACAGATTCCTGCCTGTAAACCTCCTAGGATGATGATAGCCATTACTGAAAATGTCCTGAAGTTGACGGATAATTTTGGTGACTGAGACAGTCATTGAGAAACATGTTTATTGTTTTAAATAAGAACTATTTGCTAAGACAGAAGTCTGCAACACAAAAGATGGATGGTGAAGCCCCAAGAGACAGAAGGGGGAGCCAAACCTTTCCTGGGTAGGTCTGATGGCCGAGCAGCAAGGAGGCTCCTCCACATCCGGCAGCCCCATGCTCCACTCACCGTGAATTTCGGGGAGGACTTCCCCACCACCCAGTGATCTGCTGGACTTACTTTGCCAATCTAAGGACTTCCTTTCTCTTGCTAGTGCCAAGTGAGCAGCCCTGAGCAAGTCATATACTCTTCCCATCTGCCTTCCCTGCTTCTGCTTTTCCGATCTAAAGAGTGGGAGGAAGAAGAAATAACTATAATGTCAGAGAATGTTTTTCCAAACTGCAGGAATTGCCCCGCTTAGTGGGTCTGAAATTAAATTCAGTAGGTCACAATTAGCCTTTTCTAAAAAAAATAAAAATAAAAGAGAACTATCAGGTAAATTGTACAAAGTAAGGGTAGGAATTACTTGGTGGAATTTCGCTTCGGTGTCTCTGTGAATATCAGGTGGCGATGGTAATTGTGTTTCTTCCTGGGTGCTGCAGTTTTTAAAAACGGAAATATGCTGGATTAGAGAGCCCCAAACCATTATTTTCACACTCAGTTCTGCTTGTCGTAGGCAATGAACTGCTATAGAAGGGACATAGGAAACCTTAATCAGCATTTTGAAATTTGATGCAAAATCAATATGCCAGGACATCTCTGGGGAGCTGGTTCCAACAGAAAGTTGGCCAAGAAAGGACCCCGGTTTCTGAATGTCTCTGATGCCCACTCTTCAGATGCTGAGTCGAGTCTTTATTACTAAGACTTCCTGTGCTCATAAGCAGCACAAATCTTCCTGTGCTATATGGCATATACTATGTTGCTTTTCTTTTTGTTGTTGTTGTTTGAAATGGAGTCTGGCTCTGTCACCAGGCTGGAGTGCAGTTTCACGATCTTGGCTCACTGAAGCCTCCGTCTCCCAGGTTCAAGCGATTCTCCTGCCTCACCCTACTGAGTGGCTGGGATTACAGGTGCGCGCCACCACGCCCAGCTAATTTTTGTATTCTTAGTAGAGACAGGGTTTTACCATGTTGGCCAGCATGCTCTCGATCTCTTGATCTTGTGATCTGCCCACCTTGGCCTCCCAATGTGCTGGGATTACAGGCACGAGGCACCACACCTTGCCTACCATGGCTTTTCCTAAAAGGAAATTATCTCTTCTCCTTGTAATCATTTCTTGGATTAGAGGTGATACAAGGATGCCCATATTAGCTCGCTTCTTCAGAAAGAACCGCTGGAAGCCCCAAAGAATGCAGATAACATGGTGTAAAATAACCAACAGATGCCTGAAGGCCAAGCGTTCCAACCTTGCCTGGGATCTACGACATCTGCCGCTGCTGGGCCAAACGGGGTGGTCCAAAGCGCTGGCTCCCACCCCACCCTGGCCCAGCCATGC
This sequence comes from Cebus imitator, assembly GCF_001604975.1. Taxonomy (NCBI): domain Eukaryota; kingdom Metazoa; phylum Chordata; class Mammalia; order Primates; family Cebidae; genus Cebus; species Cebus imitator. The sequence goes on from NW_016107518.1 coordinate 3,078,679, forward strand.
TCAGCCTGCAGCAACTCTCCCCCAAACCTAGCCAGGGCCATCCACGTGCTTGGCGTATGTGAGTGCCTCTCTACAGGATGCTCACCGCACCTCCAAAACACCTTATCGCCTTCCCTCAAAACCATCTTTCTTCCTGGCTTTCCTTTTTATTTTTTGAATAACTTCTTCTCCCAAAGAGCTCCTCTTCCCTCCTTCCTTACCTTCACCCAAACACCCGGTCTGACCCATTCCAACCCTAGAGTCTCCCTTCCACTCCCCCGGCCATACCCAAAGATCAAAACTCCGTGGAACCACCTGGAAGGTGGCAGTAGCTGCCATTCCTTTCCCAGTATTCTCCGTTCCCATGGCCATGCCAATCTTCGTGAGGGTCCGGCCCCGTGTGTGACACTCTTCTGCTCCAAAGCCTGCAGTAGCTGCCCTCTGCCTCCCAAGTCAGATGTGGCCTTTGGCTGGCATTCAAAGTCATGAACAGGCTGGTCCTGGGGTACTTTTCTGGCTATTCTCCCCATTTCTCGCTGGCAGGAACCTGCTATACCTTCAAGGTGGGCTCCTGTCCTGATAACATATCATGCTTCCCCTCTCTCCCTTTGCAAATGATGTTTGCTTTCAGACTTCTCCTTCCTTTCTCCTCAAAGTCCCTCCCAATCCTGCTTTAGTTTTCTCATGCTGAGGGGTCTTTGTCTCCTGAACATTCATGCAACCCTCAGTGGCTGGCTAGGGCAGTTTTCGTCTTCAGTGCAGTCACTGTGCCGGCTGTCTCTGGAAGGCAGTAGCTGTGTCTTATGCTCATCTTGGTCCCCACTCCCCAGGCCTGGCACTGTGCCTGGGATACAGTAGATATTGGCTGTGTGCTATTGAACTGAGACCCTTGTGCTGTCTAATCAGTGAGCCCTGGGAGGGCATGGGAGAGGCGGGGGAAGGGTGAAGAGGGTAGGGACAGACAAGCGGGTGGGCAGGTGCCCAGGTCACCTGACGGGCTGGCTGGGGTGATGGGCCTTGCTGTGCTGGCTCAGCATCACCTGGGACTGGTCCTGCAAGGCCTCCACGTGCTCAGGATCCTTCAGGCCCCGCGTCTCTGGGGAGAAGCAGCACCAGTGAGCTTAGCACAGGTTTCGGCTGTTACAAGGCTGGCTGTGAAGTGGTGGCCCAGGGCTCTGGCTGCAGACATGGGTGTGGGGCCCTGTGGGCTGGGCCCTGCCGGGTCCAGGAAAACCACCAGGAGCTCCATCTGGGGCTCCCAGCCTGCTCTGTCCCCTCACAGTCAGCCAGGAGGGTACCCGAGGAGAAGGGAGTCCAGCCTTACTGCTCTCCCCATCCCCCAGGATAGAGGCCTGCACACATCTGCACACATGTGGGTGGTGGGGGGAGAGTGAGAGGCACAGGGAAGTCACTAGAATTCCCATTCAAAGCTTGGGCAAAGACTCAGCTACCTGGCTTGAAGAGGACGAGGGCCTTCATGCAGGCAAACTCTGTGGGGTCCACTGCCAATGCCCGGAAGCGAGAGATAGTTTCCTGCAGGACGCGCGTCTCCATGCTGGCCAGCGTGAGCCGGCCCTGGGCACCACCAGCAGCAGAGGCCTCGGGCGGTGCCAGCAGAGGACAGCTATCCAGAGGCAGAGACCACTGGATGGCCCCGAGGAGGAAGAGTTCACTCCACGCCTCTTCCAGCAGGATCACCTGTGCCCAGAAAGAGGGTGCCTGTTACGGCGCATACACAGCTTCTCTGGCTCAGTCTGGAGCCTCTGCCACCATCTCAGGCACCCCGGGAATGAAAGTGCTGTCGTGGGAGCTGAGAATGCTCTCCTGACATCAGCCAGGAGCCCAGAGCTCTGTGATTTGGCATCATCTGGCTCAGCTGCTTACCCTCTGAGACTCGCTGGGTTCCATCCAGTGCTTCTGCTGGGACATTTAGAAACACCCAGCGCCATGGGAAGCTGGGCAGCCTCAGGGACATGCCCCATGAGTGTCCTAAGTTGAGTGTATTCAACAGACATGGCCTGACTCTTCTGAGCTGCTCTATCTCAGCACACAGACTGGCTGAGGGGCTCAGACCCTCCTTGTGCCATTCCTGGTTTTTCTCAAAGGTCTGATTGCCCATTAGAAGCCGAGAGGGGTGGCCCAGAACTGGAGAGATAGGACTAAAATGCAAGCCCTGAAGTCATAGGCCCTTGTGCTCTAAGGGGGCCTAGAGTCAGCCAATCGGGCTGTTCAGGGTGTGCGGGTCACCTGTCACCCACAGAATGTCAGGCCTCAGGGTCTTCCAGGACTTAAGAAGACCCAGGGAGCCACAGGCACTGCCTTCAAATCCCTAGTCCCTGTGGGTCCCTGACCATCATCATCTCCTAGATGTGCACCCCATCAGCAGCATCTCCCAGGTGTGCACCCCGACCACCGTCATCTCCTAGGTGTGCACCCCATCAGCATCATCTCCCAGGTGTGCACCCCGACCACCGTCATCTCCTAGGTGTGCACCCCATCAGCAGCATCTCCCAGGTGTGCACCCCGACTGTCATCTCCTAGGTGTGCACCCCAACCGTTGTCATCTCCTAGGTGTGCACCCCATCAGCATCATCTCCTAGGTGTGCAGCCCGACCACTGTCATCTCCCAGGTGTGCACCCCAACCACTGTCATCTCCTAGGTGTGCACCCCATCATCATCATCTCCCAGGTGTGCACCCCATCATCACCATCTCCTAGGTGTGCACCCCGACCGTTGTCATCTCCCAGGTGTGCACCCCATCAGCATCATGTCCTAGGTGTGCACCCCGACCACCGTCATCTCCCAGGTGTGCACCCCGACCACCACCATCTCCCAGGTGTGCACCCCATCAGCATCATCTCCCAGGTGTGCACCCCGACCACCGTCGTCTCCTAGGTGTGCACGCCGACATCATCCCTGCCCTGGAGATGCATGCACCCCCACCGTCACCATCCCTGAGATGCACCCCTGGCCGTTGCTGACTCAGACATGTGTCCCCAGCTACTGCCATCCAAGCTGTGTGTACCTCCCTTCATACTGGCATGGGGATGTGCCTGCCCTGTCTGGTTGACTCGAGTGGACCGCCTGACCCCAGCTCAGCCTAGCTCCCCAGCAGGCAGCCCGGATGGTACCTGATCCCGGAAGGGCAGGCTGGAGAACACGGGCAGGTTCTTGGCCCACTTGACAGACATGAAGAGCAGACGAGCCGACGTCTCATGGATGCTGTCCAGGCCACAGGGGGAGGAGGAGGAGAATGGAGAGGAGGGGAACTCAGGGTCATTGCTGGTGACATCAATGTTCTCATCAGCTGTTGGAGGAGAAGGTTGTGACCTTAGCACCTGCTTCTTGGGAGGTGACAGGGAGTGCTTGGGGCCCCGGGAGAGTGAGGATCAAAGCGAGGTGCTGCAGCCCTGCTGTGACCCGGGAACCCAAGCCCTGCTGCACCCTCAGCCGCTCTCCACTTACCATCTTCTGGTTCCAGCTTAGCACAGGTCTCGGCTGTTATAAGGCTGGCCATGAAGTGGTGGCCCAGGGCTCTGGCTGCAGACATGGGCGTGGGGCCCCGTGGGCTGGGCCCCGCCGGGGCCGGGGGAGCCACCAGGGGCTCTGGCCGGGGCTCAGAGTTGGATTCCATGCTGTCCAGGCGGACCTGGGCTGTGCTTCGGGGCTGGCGCTCGTTCTGCACAGCTGGGGAGGCAGGAAGGGTCAGGACGACACGCCAGACCCGCTGCCCACCTCTTGCCATGTCCCTGCCCCGGGCCAGCCCCCTGCCAGCCCCCTGCCTCACCATCCTGGTTCATGCCTGCCTGCAGGCACTTCTTCAGCCGGCAGGCCTGGCACTGGTTGCGATGGGCCTTGTCCACGGGGCACATCCCTGCCCCCACCTGGCACCTGCAGGCAAAGGGGAGACCCTGGGGGTCAGAGTCCATCCCAGGCCCTACACTATGGGTTTGGACATTTTTGCCCAAGCCCCTCCTCCTGTGCTCGCTTGCTCACCCCTCCAGAACCCCACAGGGGTAGAAGCCCAGCAGGGCCCTCCGCCCTCACCTGTAGATGAGCCTCCGCCGCACGCTCCTCTTGAAGAAGCCGCTGCAGCCATTGCAGGCGTAGATGCCATAGTGCTTCCCGCTGCTGCTGTCTCCGCACACGCGGCACTGGAGCGAGGGGCCCATGCCTGAGGGGCAGGGGCAGGGCTGGGCCGGGGCAGGGCCACACGCTCCCCTCGGTGCCACAGCTCCCTTGCCCAGTCCTCAGGCTCCGCCCGCCCTCATTTGAACCACCCGTGACTCTCCCGTCCGAAGTGTCTCCTTCATGGTGCCACTCAGCCCAGCCCTCACCGTCATTCTGTGCCCTTTCTCCTCCCTCTGTGGCCAGTTTTCAGCAAGAGTCCAAGCCCTGGCTCCACATCCCCAGCTCCCATTCCTTCTCTGTGGGTGGCAAATTCTTGTCAACACCACTAGGGACCTCTGTGCTGTGAAGCTCTAAGAGACTTCTCTGTTCTTTCCCTTCCCATCCGCTGGGCCGTCCTGTCCTGGCTCTGCAGCCCACCTGTCCACCCCCATCCCCGTGTGTTTCTAGGATTCTGGGTTTGCCGGCAGGCTGCCCCACCCTTGCCCACAGCCGGTCCCCAGGCTGGGTCTGACTGGCTCCGGCTCTTTGCATGGTCCCTGAGAACCCCTGGCCCTTATCCAGCTCCCCAAGGGCCCAGACCTGATCCCCGACCTCCAGGAGAAGCCATACCTGTTGGATCCTCCCCCAGGCCCCACCTGCCTGGAGACTCCTTCCTGGAGGCAGCCCCAGCCGCAGGGGCAGCTGCAGCCACGGTGGAGCTCATCGGAGTGGGCCTGGTCTCGGGGTTTTCCTGCGGGAGACCTGGGTTGCTGAGCCGGGCCCAGCCTCTGCCTCAGTCCATGAACCTCTGTCTCTCTGTGCCTGTGTCTCTCTTCTCTCTCTGCTACTCCTTCTCCCTGGCCCTGGCAGCTCCCTCTGCCTTTGTCTCTCTCCTGTCTCTGTGTCTCTCTGTGGGTCTCCGCCTCTCTTGCCTCTCTGCCTGAACTCTGTCTGAACCCAGGGGCTGGCCCCAGGTCCCGAAGCCCCTCACAGCAGAGGCTCTGGCTTGAGGAGATTTCTCCCGGGGCAGCCGCTGGACGCAGTTTATGATCCTCTTAATCTTTACTGTCTCCACAGGGGATCAGCCGGCCACACCTGCAGCCTTACCAAGGTGCCCGGGAGCCGGTCAGTCCCGATACCCCGTGCCGGTTCCTGGGCTGCCCAAGGTCCCTGGGGCCCTCCTACCCTGTGTGCTGAGCTGTTCACTGTCCTGTGCCACAACTCCAACGGGGGTGTGAACTCCACTTCTCCCAAAGACTTTAATTTTTTTTTTTTTTTGAGACAGAGTCTCGCTTTGTCGCCCAGGCTGGAGTGCAGTGGCGCGATCTCGGCTCACTGCAACCTCTGCCTCCCAGGTTCAAGCGATTCTCCTGCCTCAGCCTCCCAAGTAGCTGGGACTACAGGTGCGCACCACCACGCCCGGCTAATTTTTGTATCTTTGCTAGAGACGAAGTTTCACCATGTTGGCCAGGATGGTCTCTACCTCCTGACCTCAGGTGATCTGTCCACCTTGGCCTCCCAAAGTGCTGGGATTACAGGTGTGAGCCACCGTGCCTGGTGTCTCTCTCTCTTTTTTTTTTTTTTTTTTTTTTGAGACAGAGTTTCACTCTGTGGCCCAGGCTGGAGTGCAGTGGTTTGATCCTCGCTCACTGCAACCTCTGCCTCCCAGGTTCAAGCAATTCTTCTGTCTCACCCTCCTGAGTAGCTGGGCCTGCCACCAGCCAGGCTAATTTTTTAGTAGAGATAGGGTTTCGCCAAGTTGGCCAGGCTGGTCTGGAACTCCTGACCTCAGTGATCTGCCCACCTCCGTCTCCCAAAGTGCTTGGATTACAGGCGTGGATCACTGAGCCGCGCTGGACTTCAGATCTTTTTGAGCTGCTTGGCACACCTCCAAATGTGAGTGTGTGGGCTGTATGTGTACCTGTGGCTGTTCAGGTCCTACTGAGGTGCTCCCTTTGGGTCCTAGGCAGATCTGGCTCTGCCCCCCCAAGTTCTCACTCCAATGCTTTGGAAAGGGACTGCTTGGGGCTCAAGATTTGAGGATCCAGTCCCCCTGGAAGGCTAGCAGTCCCCAAATGGCACAGAGTATGCTTCCAGAACCGGTCCCGTAGGGTCTGAGGCTGGCCTGGAGGTCAGAGGCCCGAGGCCCCATCCTTGGAGCAAGCCCCAGGGCCCCCACAGGGAGAGTGGAGAGAGCAGAGAGACATACCCAGTTCAAGTCCCTTCTCCATCACGGGCCAGCCAAGTGTCCCCGAGAAAGTGACTGAATTTCAGTTCCTCGCCTGTAAAACGGGATAAGGAAAGCACCTGTCTTGTGGGGTATCTGGGAAACTAAAGACGATGGTTCCGGAAACGTGTTTCAGTGCCTGGTACACAGTAAGAACGTAATAAATGGTGCATGCGGTTGATATTGTTATTCTTCCTGTGGTTATTGAGACCGTCACACTCAGCAGTCTTTTCTTGCCTGCTCCTCCACCCCCAGCCCCACTTGCTAGCCCCCTCCCTGCTCAGGACAGAGCTGAAAGCCTATGTTGTCCCGGAGGGGACTGCTTGTCCCCAGCAGACCTGAGCTCATCTCTGGGTGAGCTGGGGTGGGGAGGTGGTCCAGCCTCAGAGCCCAGGGGGAAGGGGGGAGAGCATGAAACTTCTAGAAGGATCATGCAGTTAAGGGGACAGGGGCGGGGCCTGGCCCTTATGTAAGTGGGGTTAACCCTCCCTGTGACAGAGAAGCACTATTGGGGATTTGGGAAGTCAGCTCGAGGGGCTTTGCGGGTAATCCGCTTTCTGGGGCCTCAGAAGATCGAGGCCACCGGGCTGGGTGCTCTCACCTGCCCTCCTCTCCTCGTTCCTCACCCCTTCCTGCCTCCTCTGCCAAAAAGCCCCTCAGGAGAAGGTCTCCAGCTCCACCTAAGACGGAACCCAGGGCATCCTCTGTGAACTTGGCTGGCCACTCCCTCCTTCCAGAAGCTGCTCTTTCCCGTCTCTTCTGGAGCACGGGTCTCTGCCTTGAACTTGTCGTGGCCTCCACGTACCAGAGGCCAGTCCCAGCAGCCCTTCCCACCCTCTCCTCGGACAGCCTCGCACATACTCACAGCCTCCGTGGCCACTTCACATCAGGCTCCTGCCTGCGCCACTGCCACAGCTTCCCCCAGTAGGCCCGCCGGAGTTCCGCTGTGGAGTCCAGCTCCACCTGCCCCAGACCAACCCACCCGCAGTTTGGGGGGCCGCCTGGAGCAAATGCATGCAGGTGTGAAAATGCCTAAGGCTGAGACCAAGGATCTCAGACTCTGGTGGCCAGAGCCAAGGACAAACTGGTGACAAAGGCACATCAGAGACAAATACAAAATTAGCCAGGTGTGATGGCACATGCCTGTAATCCCAGCTACTCGGGAGACTGAGGCAGGAGAATCACTTGAACCCAGGAGGCAGAGGTTGCAGTGAGTCGAGATCACGCCATTGCACTCTAGCCTGGACAACAAGAGTGAAACTCTCACTCTTGGCAACAAGAGTGAAACTCTCACAAAAAAAAAAAAGGTGAGGTTCCTCTGAGATGGAAACTCAGGACAGCGCTACATTGTGGCGGGAGCCAGGGACCGGGAGGAATCAGCGATGGTGGCGTCATCATGCAGGTGTTCCTTGTCATTCAGAAAGCACGCATGCAGAGTTCTTACACAGATCCTTCAGACCCCACAGCAGCCCTGTAACGCACACTGGAGCTGACCTTACTAGCCTCAACTCACAGGTGAGGAGAAACGAAGTCAGAGAGGTTAAGTAATTTGCTTCAGGCCACACAGCTACTGAGTGGTGGAGGAGTTTGGGGATGGAGATGAGGATTTCGAACTGCGCCTGGTCCCACGTTCAGCTTTGCACCAAGACACCCTCCCAGAAGGGGCAGCTGCCCACTTTGGTTTCAGCAGCAGGAGGAGCTGGTGCCCAGGAGGGAGGATGATTCTGGAGAGGGAGCGTGGCTGTGAGGGAAGAAGACAGGGCTGAGGGGTGGCAGGGAGGGTAACATTAACGAAGGATTTTTTTTTTTTCCTCCCACGAATTGAGATAAAGAAAAATATTTTTGGAACGCAGTTTCTTTTAAAATGGGAGCTACAGAGGAGAAAGAACCTGGAAGAGAGGTGGAGTCGGGTGTACCTCCAACCCTGCCCCTTGTCCAGCATCTCCGGAGAGACACCTGCAGGACGAGCTGGCAGCAGCCAGCAGGAGAGGAGGGGCAGCCTGCGGGGAGCCTGGGCTTCAGGGCAGGCTTGGTCCAGCACTCCGCCTTTAGAGCCTGGCTGTGTGGGCTTGGGCAAGTTACTCTGCCTCTGAGTTTCACGCTCTCTGAAATGGGGAGGATGGTGTCCCAGTGGGCAGTTGTGGTGGGATTAAAGGAGATGAACTGAAGGGACAAGGGCAGATGGAAGGGAGGAGGCGGGGCCAAAGGTGTTGGAGGCCAGCGCTTCCTTCTCTCGGGGGCAGCAGGCGCAGGGGAGTGGCTGAGCAGTGCTGGCTTTGCCCCTCCTGCCCCATCTGCCCAGTCCTTGACCATCCTTGAAGGCCTGTCCCGGACTCACCTCCTCCAGGCTGCCTGCCCTGACTCCTCAGGCCGCCTGTGCTCTCCAAGGGAGAGCTGGTCCGGATGCATATCTTGTCCTTATGTTGCACCTCACTCCAGGTCAACTTTCTCTCCTCCATCCAGATGGCAGATTCCAGGGAACAGGCTTAGAGTTTCGGGTTAGCTGGGCAGGAGGATCCCACGGTGCTTCATGGACAGAGAATCTGTTTTCAAACTTGTCTGTATCTTCCTATATTCTATAGTGGGAATGTATTACCTAAAATGGCAAAAACCAAACAAAGCAGAGCCATACAAGAAACCCAATCCCATCTAAATCCCCCCTGCCGTGTTTGACCTGCCTATTTTCACACTGTTTATTTTGACTGTATTCTGTCACTCCATCACTTGGATGCCAGCTGAAGTCCTCTCTGAGCCCGGCCCTGGGTTCTTCAGCAGGTCAGGCCGGTCAGAGCTGTGCCCTATGCACCGTGCCAGGGGAAAGGAAGCCAAAGCCCAGCAGGGCCTGGGGGCTGGGGGGGGGCGGTCTCCCTGATCTGTGATCACCAGCTGCTGGGGCAGACGCCAAAGGATTACTCAGCCCAAAGCCCTGAATCTGCTGACTAAGCTGCCAGAGGCCACCTTATCACTAATACAATTATTCCCCAAGGGGACAGGTCAGCAACTTCCTCTGACTCCCAGGAGGCCTGGGCTGGGTGGGGTGGAGAAGGCGTGATGGAGGCTGCAGGACTGACCTTCCCCTGCACCCTTAGGGCCCTGGCAAGGAAACCTCTGCCCTGGCCTCTCTAGGGACAGCGACTCTTCGGGCTGCTTGTTTGGGGCAAGCGTCAGTTGCAACACTGGGTCCCGGGAACAGGTCTTCTTCCAGGATTTCATTTTTCTTTTTCTTTTTCTTTTTTTTTGAGATGGAGTCTTGGTCTGTTGCTTAGGCTGGAGTGCAGTGATGCGATCTTAGCTCACTGCAACCTCCGCCTCCCGGGTTAAAGCAATTCTCCTGCCTCAGCCTCCGGAATAGCTCGAACTGCAGGCACCTGCCACTATGCCCGGCTAATTTTTCTATTTTTAGTAGAGATGGGGTTTCACCATGTTGGCCAGGCTGATCTTGAACTTCTGGCCTCAGGTGATCCACCCACCTTGGCCTCCCAAAGTGCTGGGATTACAGGTGTGAGCCACTGTGCCCGTCCCTAGGAATTTTCCTCCCTTCTTCCCTCCCTCCCTTCCTTCCTTCCTTCCCTCTCGTTCTTTCTCTCTTTCTTTTTGAGACAGGGTCTTACTGTACGTAAGATAGAGTTCAGTGGTGAGATCACAGCTCACTGAAACCTCAATCTCCTGCGCTCAAACAGTCCTCCTGCCTCAGCCTCCTTAGCTGGGCCTACAGGTGCCCACCACCATGCCGAGCTAACTTTTAAATTTTTCATAGAGACGGGGTTTCCCAATCTTGCCCTGGCTGGTCTTGAACTCCTGGGCTTAAGTGATCCTCCCGCCTCAGCCTCCCAAAGTGCTGTCACTACGCCTGGCCCAAGATTGATTTCTTAGTCACCTACCCCCACAAATTCCTGCCTGCCCCCCACCCCTAAGTGTCTCCACGTTCTTTGAAGAATAGCTAGTGGTGAGTGCACAGGCCCTGGAGCTGAGGACCCAGCCATTCCCTCCAGAAAACTATCCCTTGGAAAAATTCACAAAGACTTAATTATCTGGATGTGCCCTGCAGCAATTTTGTAGACAACTGGCTAAATAAGCGATACTCCCTTGGTACTGTGGAATGCCAGGCAGCCACTGTCACTGGTGGTGTTCCTATATTCCTTTACGTGGAAATATGCCCACAACATCTCAACTTCAAAGCTACTAACAAAACAGACGTGGATAGTTTGACTTCATGCGGCCCTGGGGAATTTCTAGCTGACGATCCTGGGACGCCTTTCTCCTTGGCAGGACCTAAATGAATGAAAGTTTTCTCTTTCTAGAGCAGGAGTGGAAGGTGTGGGGCTCGGGGAGGCAGACACCAGCGGGAATGTTTCTCAACAAAGCCTCTTTCTTTACTTTTCGAGATAACATTTAGAAATGATCAGATATTCCCCTGCACATCTTCCCCAGCCCTTGGCTAGCAAAGTCTTTTTACCCTTGAACTCTTGAAGGCCTGAGCAGAGCTGGCGGGGGCCCTGCCCATCCTGGGACAGGCAGGCAAAAAGCAGCCCTTCTGGAACCTGCACCATCTGCTGCTCCACCCTGGGTCACCCCTCCCTCCTTTGTACCTGGGATGACTGAAGGGGATGACCTCCAGGTTGGCTCGGCCTGGCTCCCGGGCACCATGCGAGGGGGCGGTCTCAGTTCCGTAGCAGAGCAGTCACCAGACACCACCGCAGACATTCTCCCCACAGACAGATATTTCTGTTTCACGGGAATGTTTAATAACATACATGTATTACAGCTCTAATGTGGATAAAATTCTTTGTATTTTTAAAAAAAGAATGACTAATTTGAAATATTACCTATAATAATGATGGCAAATATTTATAAAGAAACACAGTGTTCGTGTGAATATGAAAAGCTTGCCATGCTTTCATTTTCTCTCCCTCTTTTTAGTTTCAGTCTGTCACCTAGGCTGGAGTGCAGTGGCATGATGACAGCTCACTGCAGCCTCGAACTTCTGGGCACAAGCAATCCTCCTGCCTCAGCCTTCTGAGTAGCTAGGAGGTGTGTACCACTACACTCAGCTGGTTTTTAAATTTTTTGTAGAGATGAGTCTTCCTATGCTGCTCAGGTTGGTCTCGAACCCTTGTGTTCAAGTGATCCTCCTGCCTTGGCCTCCAAAGTGCTGGGATTACAGGGCGTAAGTCACCGAGCCTGGCCTATAACTACAATCAAGATAAAATAAAGCTTTTTTATCTTTTTAAGAGACCGGTTAATTTGAAAAACATATGAGCTGTAATAATAATGTGAAATATTTATTAAGAAATTGTTGGCCGGGGCCGGGCGCGGTGGCTCATGCCTGTAATCCCAGCACTTTGGGAGGCCGAGGCAGGCAGATCACCTGAGGTTGAGAGTTCAAGACCAACCTGACCAACATGGACAAACCTGGTCTCTACTAAAAAATACAAAAAAAAAAAATGGCCGGGTGTGGTGGCGCATGCCTGTAATCCCAGCTACTCAGGAGGCTGAGGCAGGAGAATCACTTGAACCCGGAAGATGGAGGTTGCGGTGAGCCGAGCTTGTGCCATTGTACTCCAGCCGGGGCAACAAGAGTGAGACTCCATCTCAAAAAAAAAAAGAAGAAATTGTTGACTGGGCATGATGGCTCACGCCTGTAATCCCAGCACTTTGGGAGGCCGAGGCGGGCGGGTCATGAAGTCAAGAGTTTGAGACCAGCCTGGCCAATATGGTGAAACCCTGTCTCTACTGAAAAATCCAAAAATGAGCCAGGCATAGGGGCAAGCACCTGCAGCCCCAGCTACTCAGGAGGCTGAGGCAGAATAATCGCTTGAATCCGGGAGGCGGAGGTTGTAGTGAGCCGAGGTTGCACCGCTGCACTGTAGTCTGGGCTACGGAGAGAGACTGCGCCTCAAAAAAAAAGGAAATAAAAATAAATTGTTATGTGCCAACACAGTTCTAAGTGTTTGTATGTGTAAACTCCTTTAATTCTTACAACAACACGGATAGGCATCATTATTATCCTTGTCTTAAAAATGAGACGGACATTACAGAGAAGTTATACGGTAAGTGACATAGCTGGGATTCCAACCCAGGCAGATGAACTAGTTATGTCATGAGAATTTATCTGCTCAAGTGAAAGAGAGAAAAAAAAATGAGTGTCATTTAAAAAACACAAAAACTTTCAAGCATTTACTGAAGCAGATCCTCTTCCCATACACATCTTGTCTCTCTAGGTTCTCTAGGTGGACTTAAAAGAGAAAGTACATATTCTGGGTTATGGAAAGTCACTTCTGAACCGGCATTTCTGTTTCCAGCTTTTCTACCAGATGCAGATTCTTAAACTCAAACTGAAATAAAACTGAAATAAAACTATGTTTGCTCTTAAAGGCACAGCTCTGGGACTGCATGGGTGTGATGGGGAGTTCCTGTGGGGGGCTGTGTGCATGCATGTACCCCTGAGAGCATATGTCACACGACCATGGAGAGCCCCCTGAGATGACCAGGTTGGCACAGAGATGTCACTCTGCCTGCGTTGTGTCTCTTGTGCTTTGTTATTGAGGTCTCAGACAACATCGTGAGAGCTGCAACGATTTACAGAAATTTCTCCAATCCAACTGCTTAGCTGAGCAGCGTTCCGCTTTAACATTGGGTGTATTTTCCTTTGTGGCTTTTGATATTGAAGTAAGCTACATTTTCTGGCATTCTTTTTTATTTTTTTGAGACAGATTTTTGCTCTTGTTGCCCAGGCTAGAGTGCAGTGGTGTGATCTTGGCTCACTGCAACCTCTGCCTCCCGGGTTCAAGAGATTCTCCTGCCTCAGCTTCCTGAGTATCTGAGATTACAGGTGCCCGCCACCACCCCAGCTCATTTTTGTATTTTCAGTAGAGATGGGGTTTTGCCATGTTGGCCAAGCTGGTCTCGAACTCCTGACCTCAGGTGATCCGCTGGCCTCGGCCTCGCAAAGTGCTGGGATTACAGGCATGAGCCACCATGCCCAGCCTATTTTACCAATCTTTTATGTTTCTTTAGCATAAGGAATGGTTTATTTATTTGATAGTCCTTTTTCAAAAAAATTTTTTTGAGACAGGGTCTCACTCTGTCACCCAGGCTGGAGCACACAGCACCATTACAGCTCACAGTAGCCTCAATCTGCTGGACTCAAGCGATCCTCAACCCGCCTCCAAGGTAGCTGGGACCACCGGCTGTGCACTGTGTACTTCTGCGGACGTTTGGAATTATTTTGAAAATAAAATGTTTAAAAACCAATATATACAACTAGAATATATTAACAGGTTGTTATTTAGTTTGTTATGACAATGGTCTTGTGGATATGTTTAAGAAATAATCCTGCTGGAGATATACTCTGAGGCAATTACAGGAGAAGTGAGTTAACGTCTTGGATTTGCTTTTAAAGACTTTGGTGAAAGTTTTTGTTTGTTTTTTAATGAACGAATGAAAAGAGGGGGTAGAACTGAGAACTAAAGGTGGTGGTTGTTGATGTGGGTGACGGGCACATGGGGGTCAAGGACCTTTTATCTCTGATTGTGTTTGTGATTCAAATTTTACATAGTAAAGAGTTAAAAAACGGCCGGGCGCGGTGGCTCAAGCCTGTAATCCCAGCACTGTGGGAGGCCGAGGCAGGTGGATCACGAGGTCAAGAGATCGAGACCATCCTGGTCAACATGGTGAAACCCCGTTTCTACTAAAAATACAAAAAATTAGCTGGGCATGGTGGCGCGTGCCTGTAGTCCCAGCGACTCAGGAGGCTGAGGCAGGAGAATTGCCTGAACCCAGGAGGCGGAGGTTGCGGTGAGCCGAGATCGGGCCATTGCACTCCAGCCTGGGTAACAAGAGCGAAACTCTGTCTCAAAAAAAAGAAAAAAAGAGTTAAAAACACGTATACACATACAAGCCGCCTACGTGAACAATGAAACAAGAGATGCGAGTGATGACTTCGGACTCGCCTCTAGTCTGCTTGGCTTCCACCCTCCCCATTCTACTCCGTCTTCACTGCCCATCATCTTTGGAGAAGCTACACTGAACGGGGTGACTCGGGAGGGAGGAAAGCCCCGGCGGCGCCGGGGAACAGGTGGGCCAGGCCGCGCACCAGCGCCCCCTCCTGGAAGGATAGAAGCGCAGCGAGCGGGGCGGCGCCAGGTTGCGCTTCCTCCCACCTCCAGTGCTTCGCGCCCGTCTACACCCGGGGCGGGCTCGGCTCGGAATGTCCTTTCCCCTTTTCTCCAGCCGACTCCTCCTCGTTCTTCAACACTGGCTCCAAGGTCTCTCCTGAGAGCAGACGCTCCATCATGGCTCCCCACATCCCAGGCCTATCAGAAACGATCTTACTCCTTGTGATCACCAATCTCCTCCCATCCGCAGGGAAGCTTTATGTCGATCCTGTGTAAAGGCTCGATTTGACACGTAGAAGGAGCCTGATAATTATTTGTTGAGCGCCTAAGTGGATGGAAACTTGCCCCAGTCCCGGCAGCCTGCGGCTTCTGCTCTCTGCCCTGCCCGAGGCGCTGCGGGCATCTCTCGGGCATCGTCCCGGGAGCAGTTCCAAGCCCTCGGGACCCCGCACACCCTCGGCCTCTGCGGCCGTTCATTCTGCCATGAGAGGTTTAAAATGTATTTTAATAAAAGGCATTTACCTGGCCAGAACCGAAACGGGTCGAAGCAATGAGCTACTTGGTCCTAGGGCTTTCCAGGGTGCTCCAAGGATGTCCCATTACCCAGAGAAGCAGCTGCCCCAGGCATGAGACAGTGGTGTCCACGGCGTGCTGAGTGAAGGTGCTGGGAAGCGTGGGTCCTTCTGCGGTCTCTACCGGGACTCCTCTGCTTTCGTCTTTTTCATAATTGGTCGCAATGTTTTTGAAGTTTTTTTTTCTCCTCCTAGAGAGTGACAAGTGGGTTGCAGGAGCCTCCAGGTATGACACTGTGCGTATTAGCTGGGTGGCCTCGGCCAAGTCTCTTCACCTCTCTGGCCTGTTACTTCACGTCCTGGGTGAAGGCAGAGGACGGAATCAAAGGACCTCTCAAGGTCTCGCCCAGATCTTCGCGATTGTACCCAGAATCACTGAACAGCAGGTAGTTGGATCCACTTGTAATACCCTGAAAGGCCACAAGATGGAAGTGTTACTCCATGAGAAAAGTTTGGCCTGTTACTGCACCGTTTCATTCCCCAATTTCTAGCATAGAGGACTTGAGAATTTCTTCCTTGGAATCGCAGCAAAGTAAACACTTCCCCAGTGCTCACTTGCATCTCCAGGCAGAGGATTTAAGCTCTTAGCTAAAGAACCCCAGCCGTTCCCTACAGCATTTCATGCACAACTTTGCTTTATTCTATCGAAGCACCATAGAGGGGCTGAGTGACAGTCAGGAGACCACTGTCTAACGCAGAGGTGGCATCCCTGCCCCCTGGGAGTATCGCTCCATTGTGTCCTGATACACTGGCTCGTGTGTGTCAGAGCTCCTGAGATATCGCAAACACCCAGAAAACAGATGCTGAGTGGAGTGGATGTTGGATTTGTTGAACTTCATCATGTAGTTGGCATTAAAATATACCGTGTCCTCTACCGAGGGATTCCCGTGTTCCCACAGGAACTGTTGAGATGAGTGGAAAGGCTGGAGACAGACGCTTTGTCTATAATTTGGTTTCCCGTGTTCTAGAAGTGTTTGCCTCAAGGCCCAGATTCTCAGCATTTGGGGAGCAGTGAGCAGGAAGGGCACTGACTGAGTCAGGCATGGGAGCAAGCCTCAGGTGAGTCCTGGTAGCCTACTACGGATGAGGGTCTCGCCATAGAAAGACGAGATTTTTTGGGGCAGACCTGCTTGGTCAGGAACCCCTGTCATGTTACACTTGGCTGGTAGGAAAAGAAAGAATGAAAGCAACAGGATTAGGCAAACCTGGCTCAGGCAGGCAGGATGTGTTGTAAGCAGCAGACGCTAGGCATGGGGGCAGGGTGACGTGGAGGAGCCAGGGGTGTTCACTTCTCGTGGCCCTGCCAGTCAGGGGAGCTGTAAATGTACTTGGAGAAGGTGGTACAGAACTGACTGGAGTCACCTGGCAGAGAGTGGGAGTGATGATCAAGAGTGCACGGCCGGGCGTGGTGGCGCACACCTGTAATCCCAGCACTTTGGGAGGCCGAGGCAGGAGGATCACCTGAGGTCAGGAGTTCGAGACCATCCTGGCCAACATGACAAAACCCTGTCTCTACTAAAAATACAAAAATTAGTGGGGTGTGGTGGTGGGCACCTGTAATCCCAGCTGCATGGAAAGGTGAAGCAGGAGGATCACTTGAACCTGGGAGGTGGGGGTTGCAGTGAGCCCAGATCATGCCACTGCACTCCAGCCTGAGTGACAAGACAGAAACTCCATCTCAAACAAACAAACATGAAAGAAAAGAGAGTGCATGGCTGGGTATGGTGGCTCATGCCTGTAATCCCAGCACTTCCGGAGGCTGAGGCAGGCGGGATCGCTTGAGGCCAGGAGTTTGAATCAATCCTGGGCAGCAAAATGAGATCCTTTCTCTACAACAACAATAACAACAAAACAAAACCAAAAACAACAGAAACTACGGGTGTGGCGGTGCACACCTGTAGTTTCAGCTACTTGGGAGGCCAAGGCCGGAGGATTGCTTAAACCTTGGGAGATTGAGGCTGCAGTGAGCTGTGATTGCACCACAGCCTGGGTAACAGAGCAAGATGTTGTGTCAAAAAAAAAAGAAAGAAAGAAGGAAGGAAAGAAAGGAAGAAAAAGAAGAAAGAAAGAGAAAAAGAAAGAAAAAGGAAGGAAGGAAAGAAAGAAGGAAGGAAAGAGAGAGGGAGGGAGGGAGGGAGGAGGGAAGAAAGAAAGAAAGGAAGGAAAGAAGGAAGGAAGGGAAGAAGGAAGAAAGGAAGGAAGAAAGGAAGGAAGGAAGGAAGGAAGGAAGGAAGGAAGGAAGGAAGGAAGGAAGGAAGGAAGGAAGGAGAGAGTGTATGCCCTGAGCCTGAGGGCCAGAAAACTAGTTTGGACACAACCCTGCATGTTGTTCCCCGCGGTGTGCTCACCACCAGCATAAACGAACCGGACATTCTTGAATCCTGGCTGGACCATCCTGTCAGGGCCTGTGCATGGAGGAGCCCTGGTGACCACCATGAATGGCCTGGGCAGGTCACAACTAGCTGTTTGATACCTTGATGGCCTGCAGCAGCCGAGCAATGCTCAGCTCTTCCTGAGTGGGCGGCTGGAGGTGGAGCACCAGAAAGGCAGCTGTGAATCGCCCCATGCACCACGCTGTTAGTGATTCCAGTGTTGTGAAAACTTGAGTAACACTCAGGTAACTTTTAAGGGAAAATAATTATTTCACTGCCCTTCAATGTTGAATTAAATAATGTTTAATTATAATATTATGGGCATAAAACTAAGTAGAAGGGGTACACATGATATAACTGTGTATAATCAAAATGAAATTGCTAATTAAATCAAAACACAACTTCAAAGCACAGAGTTAGAACCAACAACTTTGATAAGATAGAGAATGCTTTGCGGAAACCCAGCTGCTCCTTATGGCACAGATGTAAGAACTTACCTGATGGTGCAAGTTCTCATGGGCTAGGCGGGTAATAACAATTAACTCGAAATTAAGAAAGTAAGCTAATTCTTCCCCTATTAGCTCAGCGCTTTGCATTTAAAGTGATACTACCTCAGTCTGCTGCTGGACTTACATGTGGTGTTGAGATAGGAGGAAATAAAGACATAAATGAGGAAGCTCTACGTGATGGTCAGGCATGATATGCTGTGATTCCAGCACTTTGGGAGGCTGAGGCGGGAGGATCGCTGGAGCCCAGGAGTTTGAGTCTAGCCAGGACAATATAAGAAGACCTTGTCTCTATGAGAAAAAATAAAAAAAATTAGCCGGGCATGGTGGCACGTGCCTGTGGTCCCAGCTACTCGGGAAGCCGAGGTCTTCACCTTTAGGTGAGACCCGGAGGTGGAGGCTGCAGTGAGCTGTGATCTGCACTGCACTGCAGCCACTCCAACCCGGATGAGGTGGTGAGACCCTGTCTCAAAAACAAAAACAAAGCAAAGCAGAAAACATGGATAAGGAGTGGAATATATGTTCCGCTCCTAAAAACACAAAATTAGGCCAGGCACAGTGGCTCATGCCTATAATCCCAGCACTTCAGAAGGCTGAGGCGGGCGGATCACCTGAGGTCGGGAGTTCGAGACCAGCCTAACCAATATGCAGAAACCCCATCTCTACTTAAAATACAAAATTAGCTGGGCATGATGGTGCACGCCTGTAGTCCCAGCTACTCGGGAGGCTGAGGCAGGAGAATTGCTTGAACCTGGGAGGCGGAAGTTGCAGTGAGCTGAGATCATGCCATTACACTCCAGCCTGGGCAACTAGGGTGAAACTGTTTTTTTTTTTTTTTTTTTTTTTAAATTCTCATGGAAAACTTGAGAGTCCTGAAGAATACTGTTTTATTAAATTCTCTCCCCAGGCATGGGATTAAGTGAAGGGCTACATTCAGCTTCACGGCTCTAACCTCCAATGCTAATGGTTTCACCCAGGAAAATAGGTGATTTGCACACAGTCAGAGCAGGTGCACGAATCCACAGCTGACATCAGACCGCTGGCCTTAGATGAATCCTGCTGCTCCTCTGCCCAAATCCCTACTGGCCACTAATCTCACTCAGAGTGAGCCCCAAGTCTTTCCCTAGGCCCCAGGTCATCTGACTGCACCTCCTCCCCTGCTTCCCCTTGTCCTCCCAGATCCTGAACACCCCGTCCATGCCCCGGCTGCCACTTTTGCACATTTCCCTGCCCTACCAGGGACACCCCTACCCAGGCATCCACGTGGCTGGCTTGTTCCGCGCCCCCTAACCATCCTAGTTCAAACTGCAGGTCCAACCTTGTCTCTGCCTCTCCTTATCCATGTTTTCTGCTTTGCTTTGTTTCTGTTTTTGAGACAGGGTCTCACCACCTCATCCGGGTTGGAGTGGCTGCAGTGCAGTAGCAAGATCACAGCTCACTGTAGCCTCCACCTCCGGGTCTCAAGAGATCCTCCCACCTCGGCTTCCCGAGTAGCCGGGACCACAGGCACGTGCCACCATGCCTGGCTAATTTTTTTTTTTTTTTCCTCATAGAGACAAGGTCTTCTTATGTTGTCCTGGCTAGACTCAAACTCCTGGGCTCAAGCGATCCTCCCGCCTCAGCCTCCCAAAGTGCTGGAATCACAGCATATCATGCCTGACCATCACGTAGAGCTTCCACATTTATGTCTTTATTTTCTATCTCCCTCTTTAGGGTGGAGGCTCCCTGGGGACAGTCTTATGCCACCTGGTTTA
The DNA here is from genome assembly GCF_001604975.1 of Cebus imitator. Lineage (NCBI taxonomy): Eukaryota > Metazoa > Chordata > Mammalia > Primates > Cebidae > Cebus > Cebus imitator. Next base: position 3,098,317 of record NW_016107518.1, read on the forward strand.
CAGCCACATATTCAGTGACTAGCACGGTTTCAGGCACAGGGGAGATGCTCAATTAATATTTGTTGAATAAATGAGTGAGTGAGTGGATGATGGCCACGAGTCGGGAGGCATAGAGGCAGCTGAGATACAGTGAATCCCAAGGGAGAGTAGCTGAGTTCTGGGGCAAACAGAACTCAGAGTCAGGAGCAGGCTGAGGTAGACTCATATCCCTTCCCTTGAATCCGGGCAGGCCTATGGTTGGCTTTGACCAATAGAACAAAAGGGAAGTGTCGTCTGAATGATTCACACAGCACTTACGGGGCCAGCGTCTCAGAGCACCTGCCACACCGTCTTCCTCACAGCCTTCTATCAGTAGAAAGAGCCGGAATCACTCTTGACTTGCCTTAAAATGGCCACAATGAAAGCAGCAGTGCCTCTGGCTCTTATCAGTGGGGTCAGACTCGACACTTAGCTTGCAGGACCCAAACCTGGATGGAGGGCTGAGGATGGAAAGGACTGGAATCACCAAGAGTGACAGCTGCATCGCAGTGGTGCTTCTCTCCTGCCTCTTGCCGCTGCAAAGGCCCATTGGTGGCTTTCCAGTGTGCCTCCAGGACAGGCAGGGGACAGGGATGACTGCCCATCCCCAGGCTCAGCAGACCCTCTGAGGTCACTGAGGTGGGCCGGGTGGTGGAGGGGGTGAGAAGTGTGAGCCTTTCCCTAGGTTACCGTGCCAGGTGTTCCAGACGCAGGAGGGGCACTTACACCCAGGCCTGAGAGATCTGGAAGCTCTCACTTCCTTCCTGTTGCCTATTCTTCATCCAGAGAGACCTGTGAAGAGGCCACATGGAGAGGGAGAAGCAGGGAACAGGGTGGCAGAGAGACCTGAGGCTCCCTTGGCAAACCATTCCAACCATCTCAGCCTGAGCGTCATTAGACCTCAGAGTGAATGAGCCAGGCTGGACGTCCAGTGTGTGTGCCCCGGCCACATCCTTGACCCAGAATCGTGAGAAATAATACAATGGCTATTTGTTATAGAGCAAGAGATAACGCAAACAGGGACATTACCTGGGCATGTCGGATGCGTGCAGGGTGCATGGTTCTGGGTTCAGGTGAGCCACAGGCAGGGAGGGTGGCAGATGTTATTCTGGTGGCACTTTCGGGGCACAGGCGGAGGAGCTGCCACTTCTGCTGTCTGGGTGAGAGCGTTGAGGCTGACACTGGCATCAAGTTCAAGCATATTGGATTCTTTGGGTCCCACCGGTTCTGTCCCCCACCTCCTCGGCCAGCCTCTAAACGGGATTGACCCTGGGCTTAGAAGAACAGAGTTTTGGAATCCACGTATAAAAGCAGGATGTAGAAACAGAGGTGGCTTCTGAAGCATTTTCCCTGGAGGCAACAGTGTGTGTGTGTGTGTGTGTGTGTGTGTGTGTGTGTGTGTGTATGTGTTTCGGTGCATGTGTATGCCTGTATGAGTGTGTGTGCGTATATGAGTGCATGTGTGTGTGCACACGTGTATGTGTATGAGTGCATGTGTTTGTATGAGCGTGTATGTGAATGTGTGTGCTTGTGCACGTAATTTACCTTGCTTACCTATACCTGGATGTTGAATGAGCACCCATGTGATCCTAATCAGGTAAATTTAAAAAACACAGCCAAAAAATAGTTCTTTCTCCCCATCCGCCTTTTGTTCTGTATTTCCGCCTCCCACAACTTTCTATTTTAGGAAATTGCAAACCTCAGCGCAGCAGTATAATGGGCATCACATCCCTTCACTAATATTCTCCAGAACACATCTTACCTTTTCTGTGTGCGTGCTTTTTCTCCATACACACATACTCACTTTCAGTGACCCATTTGAAGGTAAACAGCAGATCATGACCTTCCTAGGTACTGCAGGAGTGTGTACTCCTGTTTGGCCAAACACCATCCGCAGTCCAAGAAGATTTACATGGATTCAACAATGTCATTTTTTTTTTTTTGAGACGGAGTTTCGCTCTTGTTACCCAGGCTGGAGTGCAATGGCGCGATCTCGGCTCACCGCAACCTCCACCTCCTGGGTTCAGGCAATTCTCCTGCCTCAACCTCCTGAGTAGCTAGGATTACAGGCACGTGCCACCATGCCCAGCTAATTTTTTGTATTTTTAGTAGAGACGGGGTTTCACCATGTTGACCAGGATGGTCTCGATCTCTTGACCTCGTGATCCACCCGCCTCGGCCTCCCAAAGTGCTGGGATTACAGGCTTGAGCCACCGCGCCCGGCCAACAATGTCATTTTTTTTTTTCTTTTGAGACTGAGTCTTGCCCTGTTGCCCAGGCTGGAGTGCAGTGGCATGATCTCGGCTCACTGCAACCTCCGCTTCCTAGGTTCAAGCGATTCTCATGCCTCAGGCTTCAGAGTAGCTGGGATTACAGGTGCCCACCACCACGTCCAGCTAATTTTTGTGTTTTTAGTAGAGATGGGGTTTTGCCATGTTGCCCAGGCTGGTCTAGAAGTCCTGGGCTGAGCAATCCACCCACCTCAGCCTCCCAAAGTGCTGGGATTACAGGCGTGAGCCACCATGCCCAACCAACAATGTCATCTTAAATACAGTTTATATTCAAATTTTCCCTTTCCTAAATGTTTCTTAACACTTTTTGCGGGGAGGGGAGGTCTATCTTTTCCTTTTTTTTTTTGGGGACAGGATTTCACTCTGTCACCTAGGCTGGAGAGCAGTGGCTCTAACTTGGCTCAAAGTTTCAAAGTTAAAGACGGAGCCCCACCAAACCAGCAGAGTGGGTGTCAATCTATTCTGCACAATACGAGTACCTGGGGGAGACTAGTGGAAATTCACGCCAGATTGCACCCTGGGGGCGGTGCACATGCGTGAGGACTTCCCTTTAAGCTTCTCCGGGGAGTCTAATGCAGTCTAACACAGGACCCGTGTAAGCAGGTGGGCTCATGCTCTTTCTATCTAAGGCACATCTTGTTCTCTTACTGGCCCGGCTCCCCCTCAAGCACCCAAAGCCGATGTCTACAAGTCACTGACCTCTAAAGGGTCCGAGTCTTCTTTTTAGAGGGGACTATTTGCAGGAGAACAGAATGTGAATGAGGCCAGAGAAAGCACAAACTTGTCAACAAGGCAGATATTTCAACTGGTTTATTGTATCTTTACAATAATAAAAATAAATTAGTCACACACAAAAATAGTTGTCATTTTTGCTGAGAACAGACCATATTTACTCACATAATTCACCTTCTACCCTTCACCTGCTTACGTAATAATTTAACACTCTGAGGGGACACGGAGGCGATGGAATCTTTAGTGGGTTCCTTGCTCCTGGCTGTGCAGTTCACAGGCCAGCCACCCGCCTCGGCCCCAGGTCCCCAGCAGGGACAGTGGAGATGTCAGGACAGTAAGTACTGCCACTTCCCTCTTAGCCGCTCCCTGTCCCTGCCAGCCACCTGCCTCATCCACAGCTCTAACCAAGCCTCCCAAGCAATTGACGCTGCCAGTCCAAAAACGGGACAAAGCAAAGAGAAAAGGGGTGACACCCTCCCATTTCCTTCTCCAAATGTCTGTGGATGAAGGGAAGGCAGATTAGATGAGGAAATATAATATTTAAGATGAAAAAGTGGCAATCAGGTTCAGGTACAATGCTCCCTGAATGAGTCAAAAAGCAGAGTAATTGATATTTGATCTTAAACCCTGGGGAACTGGACTGATTTGCATACCAAACAACTGTAACTATGGACTGAGAAAAAGACATCAATCGTTGTACAGCGACACTCCGGAGGCTGGGTGAGTACGGTCAAATGATTTCACACAAATGTGGATCGCATACGTAAATAAATACCTATGGAGTCCCTTTAAAATTAACACATTCTAAATAATAGAACTGTTTTGGTGTATGACTCATTCTGCAGATAGAGTTCAGGATACGTATTTCCTATAAACATCTTGTATTTACAGAGGACAAAATAATAAGTTATAACAAAGTATATCCTTCTGTCAACTGGGTCGCAGGGAGGAGTCAAGGCAGGGCTTGTTAGTTTTGTGTAGCAGGTAGCTTCCCTCTCGCAAGACAAAGGGCTGAGAAAGTTGCTGGAAGTTTTCACCATCCTGTGGCCACTTCTCAGCATGATGGGCACCCCCCACCCCCACCACTATCTGCTGAAAAGAACGGGCATGGGGGGTAGTTCAGGGTGAAGGGAGGTACCTGAACGAAGGTGCCCCTGCGAAGGTGCAGGAACCCAAGGTGAGCTGAGAAAGAGTGATGCTGTCTACAGGGTCCTAGGCAAGTCCTGGCTCTGATTCCACTACAGTGAGTGGCCCTGGGCAGGCCCCCTGCCATCCTGCCGCTTGGTTACTCCTCTATGTAGAAGGAGGCTCTGACCAACTTGCCAGTGTTTCTCTGAGACATGAGGCCACATTCAGCTCAGGGTTTCAGTCCCACAATGGGCTCCCCATGGCTGACAGGGTGGCAAAAGTCAGAAATGTAAAAGCACGTAGCTATGTACTTGCCCTCACAGACCAGATGAATCACCTAAAGCTTTTCTACTTATAGATTCCCCTAAGCCCCAAGTGGGGAGGGCCCTGGGCATCACGCTGCCCATCCAGACGCCTGAATCCCCTCTGCAGCATCCCTGACAAACGGCCTCCACTGCCACCTCAAGTGATGGGTGGGGTCACCACCTACCACAGTCCCCTTCTCTCTGGAAGGCTTCAGCTTGTGAAAAGCTGGGTCTCTGCAGGCGCTAAACTTACCTCCCTGTAGCTTCTCCTTCCTGGTCCTAGGGGAGCTCTCCTTGTGCCCAAGTCCCTTCTCCAGCCTGAAGGTTCTTATGAAGTCCTTCCTGCTGTGTCTGAGAATCTGAGCCCTTCATCAGGTGGGGGAACTGATAGGCTGACGTTACAGATGATCAGTATTCTTCTTAAAGCGTGGTTCTGGCAAATGCAAACAAAATGTGGCATGACCCTCACCACTGTCCTCTCCTCACGTAGCCTGCCTGTCTGTGGGTTTTGTTTTTCTGCATGTTCCAGCCCACTTTCTTGACTCACACTGAGCTTGGTCAACTGAGATTCTTGGCTCTCTCCAACCTTGTATTTATATACTTTTTTGTTTTATTCTAAATATAGGACTTCACGTGGATTTCTGGTGACTTTTTAAGATCCAAGTTTTATTCTAGTCTCCCTGATCTTTCTGGAACCAGGATCTGTCACCCAAGCCATCAGCTCTCCAGCTTCACGTCATCCATAACATTTTGTGAGGAAGGCATCTACGCTATTTTCCCATCTAAACCACAGTAAAATGTTTTATATGGCAAGGATCAAATACTTGTCTCCATCCACCAGGTTGATGGAGATTACGCAGCCTGTTTTAAGGGAAGTCATGCTTCTTTTTACCATGTATATTTGTGTCTTCCTCCTCATTAGAAAATTGATATTCCAACTCTAAAGTGGCTATCCTAAAAAAAAAAAAAAAAAAACAACCCAAAACACAACACTGGTTTAGAAAGGTCCTGGTAATAATATCTGGATTTCTCTCTCTGCCACATAACTTGATGAAAATACATCAAGCTCATGTCTCCTGTTTTCTCTCCCTTTGTAAGGCCATTCTTTTAAAGCAAAAAGAGTGTTGAATGCTAACCACTTTGAGAATAAGTAGATGATACGTATTTAAGAATATAAAGAAAAAACCTCCAAGAACTCTGGGCCAGAGAAGGTAAAGGGATAGGTGGGGACAGTGCTGAGTTGTCATGCTCTAGCTCCCTGGGGTGCATGACAAGGCTGCCTTGCTCCCCCTGGGGTCCCCAAAAGCTTGCAGGCAGCAGGCACTGAACATGCGTTCACGGAACTGAACTGACGCCCTCTAGTGGCTGGCTGGCTTTACAGGTTTTTTTTTTTTTTTTTTTTTTTTTTTTTAAGTTAGTATTTCTTGGGCTGTCCCCTTTCTACGGAGAGAACCGCAAGTCATCGTGAGGGTGGAGAGGATCGATTGTATTAAATGTCCGCTGCCTAGGCTGCAAGAGGCACAATTTCCTTTTCCAATGACTGAAAGTAAAACGGCAAACTATTTTTGTTCGGACTTTGTTGATTTTTGTGAGGAAACCATATAACAGCTTTAATTCATCTAATTAAAAAATTCAGAGCAGGACATGAGGTAATCCAGTACCCAGCCCCCGCTCCAAAAAAAAAAAAAAAAAAAAAAAAAAAATAAAAAAAAAAAAAAAAAAAAAAAAAAAAAAAAAAAAAAAAAAAAAAAAAAAAAAAACACCCAGTATTGAAATGTAAATTTCAACTCCACATGATGGCCAGTTAAGGGAACATGGGAAGACCAAAAAGAAGATACAGCAGTGGCAGAAAGGAGAAGGGGAAGTCAGTGGGCACCAAGAAAGGAGAGAGAGCTGTATTTGGAGGGAGACAGCCACCAAAAGCTGGGCTTTTGTTAGGTCCTCTCCCCAAGGAAAGTTATCACTGGAAATCCCAAGGCCCTAATTGTGTGCATTGTGCCAGGGAGAAAGACATTCAGATGCTGAAATAAAAAACCAGGGAATTGGTAAAAACTGGATCTCTCAGACAAATACATTGATCAAACTCCTGTTCTAATCATCTATAACCTCTCCAGAGATGAACTCCAAGAATAGCTCAATGGTTTGTGAGAAAAAAAGAAAAAAGAGACCTTTGGTGTATGTATTTTCTCCCCTGGGGAGACATGGGGCTGATCCACTTGCTCCTTTTCAACTGCACAGTTGGCAGCCAGGCCCATTCTCATGGAGGATCATTCTCCTTTTAAATAATGGTTAGGTAACCTTCAGGAGCCACAGGACACTTTAGACATCAAAGAGACAAAGCCATCACTGACCCAGCCCAGCCACGAGAATTCCTGAGTTGGAAGAACCAGGGTGTTCAGCTCCCACTCAACAGAAAATTCCCTTTAAGGACAGAGAGCTCCCTTGTATGTGACGGCCCTTGCCTCCGGTGGGTGGCTCTGATGACTAGAAGGTGTTCCTTTAACTTGAGCTACAATCAGCCTTTCTCTCGTCCACCCACTGATCTTACCCTGCCCTCCAGCATGAAAAGAAAACCTCTTCAAATGATTGGCTTGCTGGGCAAGATCTGAGAGCAGCCACATACGGGAACGCCTCCCCTCGTGACAAGAAGCAAAACAAGTGGTGAGTGGGGAAGAGCAGGCCCTGGACAGCACCGGTCAATATGCTCCGCCTTTCTCGTCTCTTGCCTTTGTCAGTCTGGGAGCCTGGGCCTCTGCCAGGCTGCTTATCCGCAGGAGTTCCAAGAGAATCAGGAGAGATGGGGATGCTTTTGGGAAATGATGCCTGGGGCTCCCCAGAAGAGAAGCTGGAAAGCTGCCCACGGAAAGGCCAGATAGAATTTCTAAAAGCCCCAGGTTAATGGAAGCCTAATGAGCATGTCTGGCCAGGCTGCCATGTTGTTTCCAAAAGCTGCAAACCATCATCACATGAGCCGATTTGTCAGCTGAAAGAGCAAAGGGGGGAAACAGTTTGCTAAGAATCCAGGCTTGCTTTAAAAGGGAAATATGCCCCCCAGGACCGTAAGATAAGTTTTCTGTAAGTTTACAATTTGTTAACTTGCTATTTTCCTTAATGGGTAAAATATACATCTATTCCTCTTAACCGGTTTTTCAGAGGGTCCACCTTTCAATAGGCGCTGCATCCTCCTTCAGACCTGCAGCCTCTGGAACTGGATAGTTGGGGGAAATGAACTGGAAGAGATGGGGAGGGGTCCACAGTGCCTCGTCCCAGGCCAGTTTTATTCATGCAGATCTTGGTGAGAAAGTCTGGGCGTGAGGGGTATGCACTGTGAGTCCTGGGGGAGGGGAGAAATTGTGGCCAGAGAAATCCATAAACAAAACCAGAAAGGCCAGAAGGAGACTTAGTCTAACACAGCAGTGTTCTGGCTGGGACAGTCTGGCTGGACTCACCCTGGGGATGGTGAAGGGCATGGGGGAGGTGGCTAAGGCAGGGCAGAGCCCAGGGTGCAGAGCTGTGTGCTTCAGAAGTCAGCTCTGCGGTGGGGCCAGAGGGCCCAGAAGGACCTTGGCCGGATTCCTTTGGGAGAAACAGCACTTGGAATGGAGTCAGAAATTCAGGCAGTCACCTGGTTCCCCCGATGGCTTTCTAGTTTCACGGACAGTTTAACAAAGCCTGCAGAGTCCTGTAACTAGGGTCTGTAACTTTGCAGGGAAGGGAAGGTAGGAACAGACGTCCAAAGCAACTGAGTGCTGGGATACAGACTTGATCAGAAAGATTTCAGGGGCCTGGGCTTTGTTTGGATTCTGGGAAACTTCTCAGTCCCCCACCCCCAGACTTGGTCAGAAATGAAGCCACCACCCTTCACACCTAAGGACAGCCCCCAAGCTGGTATTGGTAGATGACTGGGGCAGGGACTCAGCTCTTCCACTGGATGGGCGAATACACCTGGCAGGTCAGTTACCTCAGTTGAGCCTCAGTTTCTCTGTCATTAAAATGCGGATGATGAATCACCCCCTACCTCTCATTCCGGGTTGTTGTGAGCTGCTAAGGAGCTAGTCTCTGTGAATATACCTGCTAAATAAAGCACAATAGTCATGTGAGATATTTGTGTCATACGGCAGGAAACAGTCTAATGTCTTGAGAATGAAAACAGGCACAGCTGGGCTGAGGTCACAGAGGGATGCACGCGTGTCGGCAAGGCTTAGAGGGGCTCTGGATTGGGGACACTGCCTCCTTGGACTCTCCAGGGAGCTAATGTTAGAAAGGCCAGTAGCACCATGGACGGGGCGGTGCTCAGGCAGTGGCCCATCTGCAGACTTGAAAGGTGCCATATGGGAGCAGGGCTGAGAGCTCCATGCACTTCCCGCTGCTTGGCTTTCAAAGGACACCATTAGCAGGTGCCAGGTCCAAGGAGGGGATCATCAGTACATGGTGATGCTTAAAGGACCAATCGTGGCTTTCAAACATCCTGTGTTCAAAGCCCCTGGGTACAGGGGGTGGTGACTAAGCGGCTTGGCAGTGCCTGGGCCAGGGGGCCCTTGATGGAGCAGCAGCCAGCCAGGCGCACTGCGGAAGCCCCTGGGAGGGCAGTGATGCTGCCCCACGGATGGGGTGCGGGGGTGTTATCTGCTCCCCAGGAAGCCCGTCTGCCTGTTGGCCACACGGATGCAGGAGGCGCAGCACGCAGTCTTGTAGTAGTTGTAGACACAGAGTCTGGCTTGGACCACCACGTTGCAGTTGTAGTACTTGTCCTTGCAGTTTTCATCTGCAGTGGAAGAGAATGAACAAAAGGCTCCCTGAGCACAAGAGGCAGCCTAGACTCCTGGGAAGAGAAAGGGTCGTGGCAGCGGCTTTAACTCCTATGCTGCTGTTTGTTACCTAGGTGAGGTGTGAATGTGTGCCAACAGCACACAGGTTTTTCTTTTTGTTTTTTTGAGACAGGGTCTCGCTCTGTCGCCAGTCTGGAGTGCAGTGGCACGATCTCGGCTCGTCGCAACCTCCACCTCCTGGGTTCAAGTGATTCTCCTGCCTCACCCTCACGCCAGCATGCCCAGCTAATTTTTATATTTTTAGTAGAGATGGGGTTTCACCATGTTGGCCAGGCTGGTCTTGAACTCCTTGACCTCAGGTGATCTACCTGCCTTAGCCTCCCAAAGTGCTGGGATTACAGGTATGAGCCACTGTGCCTGGCCATCTTTCTTATGAACATTGTAAGGGAAATAGGTATAGAGAAAAAGTGACCGAACTGTGCCTCACTTAACTCTGATCACTTCCTCCTTCATCCTCGTCACTCTAGAGGTAATCAGATGTCCCAAATTTGGTGTTTCTTATCCCTAAACATTTCTTTACACTTAAACTCTATATGATGTAATCCCTCACCACTCTATGACATTTAAACATAAAAAGGTAAGTATTGTATATTTATAATTATATATATTTAAATATACAAATATTTGTATATAAATATGTATTTATGTACAAATATTTGTATATAAATTTGTATATAAATATGTATTTATATACAAATATTTGTATATAAATTTGAATATAAATTTGTATATATATATTTATATACAAATATTTATATATTTATACATATTTATATAAATATATATTTACATACAAATATATATATTTAAATATATATTTATATACAAATATTTGTATATTTATACATATTTGTATATAAATATTTTTATATTTTCTATTTAAAAAGATAAATATTGTATATTTATAATTATATATAATATATATAATTTTTATCCTTGGCAACTTACTCAACATTGAATTTGTGCAATTCATATTTAATGAATGCTCTAAATAATTCATTTTCCTTATTGAATAGAGTTTTCCTGTCTATATAATATAATCCACAATTTAATCATTTTCTGCTGATGGACATTTAAGTTGTACACTAATCCAGTGTTTTTTTCTTCTACTGCCAGCTTTTAAGCAGTTTTGTTACCATCCTCTATCTGGGCCTTGCTGGGTCATAGGGTTTGTGCAACTTTGCTAGATATGGTCAGTTTGTGCTTCAAAGTCAGTGTAACTATTTACGTTCCTGTCAGTGGAACAGAAGAATTCTTTCCACCATATGGTTTAGTTTTTGCTGATCTGGTGAATGTGAAATGATTCCCCTGTGAGGCTGAGCATATTATGTATATTTGCCATTCAAGCTTCCTTTCCGTGAATTGCTTTTCTTGATCTTTTGCTCATTTTCTGATTTAGTTAACTTTAAAACATGATTTGTGAAAATTCTTGATATCAGATGGATCTGATCCTTTGCGAGGTGGGTTACATGTGCCGCAATTATCTTCTTCAGCCTGCGGCTTTTCTGACCACTTTGCTTCTGGTGTTGTTTGATAAACAGAGATTTAAAAATTTTAATGTAATTGATATTATAATATTTTTTCTCCTTAGTGCTTTGGAATTGTTGGTTTTATTTAAAAAACCCTTTTGTATTCTGAAATGAAACATAAGTTTCCCCATTCTCTTCTAAAAGTTTTAAAATGCTCTTTTCGTATTCATTTGACTAATCCACCAGGAATTAGGGTATGTGGTGTGTGTAGGAAGACAGGAGGGAATTCACTTTTCTTGTTCTTTGGTTTGTATGTGGATGAACAATTGTCTCATGACCATTTATTGAATTGTTTGTCTTTTCCCCACAGATTCATAATGACACTGCCATCGTACATCACGCATCCTTTATGTGTTTGAGTTTATTTCCGGGCTCTCTATTCTGCTCTCCTGGCTTTTTAAAATCCATTCTTGTGCCCATATGCCTTGATATGTGGTAGGAAATTCCCTCAGCATGGTTCATCATCAAAACTGCCTTGCTCTTCTTGGTTCTTTGCTTTTGCTCTTCTATATAAACTTTTTTTGAGACAGCGTCTAGCTCTATTGCCCAGGATGGAGTGCAGTGGCTTGATCTCAGCTCGCTGCAACCTCTGCCTCCTGGGTTCAAGCCATTCTCCTGCCTCAGCCTCCTGAGTAGCTGGGATTACAGGTGCATGCTGCCACACTCGGCTAAGTTTTTTTTTGTATTTTCAGTAGAGACAGAGTTTCACCATGTTGGTCAGGCTGGTCTCCAACTCCTGACCTCAAGTGATCCACCTGCCCCTTAGCCTCCCAAGGTGCTGGGATTACAGGCCTGAGCCACCATATAAACTTTAAACACAGGTTGTCAGATTTTTCTATGAAAACCCTTGCCTGGATTTTGGTTAATATTGCTTGAATTTATAGA
>NW_016107518.1:3111035-3114227 GCF_001604975.1 Cebus imitator
TTTTTTTTTTTTTTTTTTTTTAGTTGTTGTTTTTTTTTTTTTTTTTTTTTTTTTGAGAAAGGGTCTCACTCTGTCACCTCGGCTGGAGTGCAGTGGTGCGTTCGTGACTCACTACAGCCTCGACTTCCTGGGCTCAGGTGATTTTCCCACCTCAGCCTCTCAAGTAGCTGGGACTACAGGCATGCACCGTCACACCTGGCTAATTTTTGTGTTTTTGGTAGAGAAGGGTTTCGCCGTGTTGCCCAGGCTGGTCTCAAACTCCTGATCCAAGTGATCCAACCATTTCAGCCTCCCAAAGGGCTGGGACTACAGGTGTGAGCCACCACGCCCGGCCTTGCGGTGGGTTTGTTCATCGCCTTTATCCTTTACAAAATTGGACCATTTGTCTTTTTTTAAATTGAATGAGTTCTATCTATATTGGGGATTTAATTGTTTGTCTACTTGAGTGACATTTATTTGCTTTTAAGATGCTATCAGTCCGGGCGTGGTGGCTCACGCCTGTAATCCCAGCACTCTGGGAGGCCGAGGCAGGCGGATCACGAGGTCAGGAGCTCTAGAGCAGCCTGACCAACATGGTGAAACCCCGTCTCTACTAAGAATACAAAAGTTAGCTGAGTGTGGTGGCATGCACCTGTAATCCTAGCTACTTGGGAGGCTGAGGCAGGAGAATTGCTTGAACCCGGGAGGTGGAGGTTGCCATGAGCCAAGATTATGACACTACACACCGCCCTGGTGAGAGCGTAAGACTCCATCTCAAAAAAAAAAAAAAAAAAAGAAAAGATGCAGTCAATTGTAGGGTGATCTAAAAAAGCTGATTTCAACAAGCTGCCAACAGCAAGCACATACCCATGTGCTCAGGTACTATTTTCTTCTCCAGCATCATGATCAAAATGTGCACCTGAGCCTTCTTTACCTTCAGAGCCTACACAGACTATTGCTATCAGCAGCCCTCTGGGATACACGCTGTGTGCCACAACTCTGGCTTGTGGCCTGGACATTTTTAGTAACTTTGGTGTTGACAGGTGTAATTTTGAGGCATATCAAAGAATACCAAGGCTGTGTCTACAGTTCTGTTTTGTTAATCTCATAGCTTCCCTTTGTTCTTCAGTTGGATTTTATGTAATTAGAAGCTAGACAATTTCCTCTACTTGAAAAGACACCATAGACAAACATAGAAGACGAAAACAGTGACAACACATTTTGTAGCACATTACATTAGTTAAAAGCCTTTGACAAAGTGAGGCAGCTGAGTGATGCCCTTCAGAGCATATGATTTGCTTATGCCAATAATTCCTAGATTTGAGAATTACATAATTCCAAGGACCTGCAGTTTTGAATGTCTTTAGTTATATTATCTGGCTTGAGACAAACAGGCAACTTTATGTGTATAACTTTTTTTCTTTTTTTTTTTTTGAGACATGGTCACACTCTGTCTCCCAGGCTAGAGTGCAGTGGTGGGATTGTAGCTCACTGCAGCCTTAACCTCCTGGGCTCTAGCGATCCTCACACCTCAGCTTCCCAATTAGCTGGGACCACGGGCATGCACTACCATGCCCAGATAATTTTTAAACATTTTTTGTCAACATGGGGTCCCAGTATGTTTCCCAGGCTGGTCTTGAACTCCTAGGCTCAAACAATCTTCCCACCTTAGCCTCTCAAAGTGCTGGGATTACAGGCATGTGCCATTGCATCCAGCCCAAAATATTTTCTTATAGCGTTTTTACAAAGCATTTTCTCTGTTAGAGTCTTTAATCCATTAGACATTTACATATTTTATATTTTTAAAGTGATCTTCAGTGTGGTCTCAATACAATGGAAGTGTCTCCTCTCCCCACTTACTTATCATTCCCCTTTTAACAAACTTAACTTCCCTTTATAAAGGAGTCTGTTTCAGAATTCTGCATTATGACATTGGCATATGATACGCCTAAATCATATATTAGGTTGGTGCAAAAGTGAATCCAGCTTTGAAAATAATGGCAAAAACCGCAATTACTTTTGCACCAACCTAATAGTTTTAGTTCTGTAGCTTTGTAATATGTTCTAATATACAGCACATACAGCTCCCCTCGGGAACCTTCTTTTATCATCTTTATAGTATTGAGCATTCCCATCCAGGAATATGTTAATGTCTCTGTCTATTCACATTTCCCTTTATGTTCTATAGCAAGGCTTTCTTACTTTTATTTTTTTCTATATAGATCTTATATACTTCTTGATAATTTTCTTCTTATGGAATTTACATTTTTTTGGTTGCTACTGGGAATGATCATCCCCATAACTTTAGTCATGGGTCATTGCTGGGATGTAGGGGGCGCTTAATTATAAAGCATCTCTTCTGTAACTGACATATCTCTGGGATAGAAAGGATGTTAGGTCAGTACATTAAAACCTTCAATTTGGTCCAGAGCAGGAGGAATCGACCCCATGACAGCTTATTTATACATTAATACATTTCCTGTGATGTTACTGTGAAGAAAGGAAAATAAATAAATAGGCTGTGAAAAGGCCTACTGAAGGGGCTCGGTGCATCTCTATTCTGGAACCAGTCCTGACTACACCTGGGGGGGCATTCTGAGTAGATTTTAGGTGGGGCTTTGGGGCATTTAGTATGCCTCTGGAGGTGCATCTCCACCCACCTCGCACTTCCTATCTGCCCAATCTATATGCAAGGTGCCTTCTTTGGTTTTCTGGCTGTACTTGAGTTTTCCTGCTGGGATGAGACCCTTCCTCATGAACTGCAGCCCAGGAGCGGGCCTAGCCTCCCTAATGCTCTCCAGTGCTTTCCTCCAGGAAACCGGCCCCTCTTTCAAGGGTGCAGGTTGGGGTCTTCTGAAGTGCAAGGCTGCTGTTCCTTGCAGGACTCTGACCATTGTGCAGCCTAGATCTTCCTGCTGTCACTCCCCTCCTAGTCACTTCGTCCCTCTGAGTGATGGTCGGACCCTCCATCACTGTCTCTATCAATTCTTGGTCTTCTCCTCTTCCTCCCTTCTCTGTTAACCCACTGCTAAGGTCCCAGAATCTCTCCACGTGGTCCAGTCTACACTGGTTTGCATCTACAATTAAAAGTTGACACTGAAACCATCATTCTCAGCAAACTGACAGAAGGGCAGAAGATCAAACATCGCATGTTCTCACTCATAGGCGGGTGTTGAACAATGAGAACACATGGACACAGGGAGGGGGGCACTA